>NW_028324144.1:5454545-5757575 GCF_054372755.1 Phalangium opilio
ATTTTCGAGGCTCGTAACTCTGGTTCTAGTAGAGATACGGGGATGTCCTTTGAGCAAGTTATAGTGCAATTTGCACCCCATCTAACCATACTAAAAACTTTGGGTTACGACAAACAGGGACCGAGTACTTAAGCAAAACGTAAAGAAACAAACCCCTCCATAGGAAATGCTTTAGACTATACTTTGCAGGCTCGTAACTCTGTTTCTACTAGAGATACGGGGTTGTCCTTTGAGTATGTTATAGCCCAATATGTCCCCATCCTACTATACCAAAGGTTTGGGGTTGCCTCAAACAGGGGCCGAGAAATTAAGCGAAATATTCAAAAACATGCCATAGAATAAGCGTCACATCCAGCTTTAGAGTCTCGTAACTCTGGTTCTACTAAACATATAGGGATGTCCTTTGAGTATGTTATAGTCCAATTTGTCCCCCATCCAACTATACCAAGAACATAGGGCTACAACAAACAGGGGCCGAGATATTAAGCAAATTGTTCGTCAACGTATGGTATCGTCTCACTTATATTTGCTATGTTACTTATGATTTTAGCACTGACCTTTGTAGGCTCATAACTCTCGTTTTATTAGAGATACGGGGATCTCCTTTGGATATGTTATAGTACTCTTTGCTCCCCATACAATGATACTTTAAACTTGAGGCTACCTCAATATCGTCGTCAACTTATTTTTTGTCTCACTTATTGTTAGGAGGTTACTTTTGATTTTTGAAAATAAAGTTTGCAGGCTCGTAACTCTTTTTCTACTAGAGATACGGGGATGTCCTTTGAGTATGTTATAGCCCAATTTGTCCCCCATCTAACCATACTAAAAACTTTGGGCTACGACAAACAGGGGCCGAGTACTTAAGCAAAACGTAAAGAAACAAACCCCTCCATAGGAAATGCATTAAACTAAATTTTCGAGGCTCGGAACTCTGGTTCTACCAGAGATACGGGGATGTAAATAATGTGACCTTGACACAAATGTTCGGATAATTATAAAGGTCTTTACATTTTCCAAGCAAATAAAAAAAACTTCGCGGTTTCGAACCTGTGGCCTTCCGGGAGTGAGGCGGATGTGTTAACCACTACACTAGAGTTATGTTATCATGGGTGACCGAGAATACAGGCCGAGTAATTAAGGAAAAAGTAAAGAAACAACTCCTTCCATAGGAATAGCATTAGACCCAATTTTGGAGGCTCGTAACTCTGGTTCTAGTAGAGATACGGGGATGTCCTTTGAGTATGTTATAGTGCAATTTGTCCCCCATCTGACCATACTAAAAACGTAGGGCTACGACAAACATGGGCCAAGTAATTAAGCAAAACGTAAACGAACAACCCCTCCATAGGAAAAGCGTTTGACCCAATTTTAGAGGCTCGTAACTCTGGTTCTAGTAAAGATTCGGGGATGTCCTTTGAGTATGTTATAGTGCAATTTGTCCCCCATCTAACCATACTAAAAACTTTGGGCTACGACAAACAGGGGCCGAGTACTTAAGCAAAACGTAAAGAAACAAACCCCTCCATAGGAAATGCATTAAACTAAATTTTGGAGGCTCGGAACTCTGGTTCTACCAGAGATACGGGGATGTAAATAATGTGACCTTGACACAAATGTTCGGATAATTATAAAGGTCTTTACATTTTCCAAGCAAATAAAAAAAACTTCGCGGTTTCGAACCTGTGGCCTTCCGGGAGTGAGGCGGATGTGTTAACCACTACACTAGAGTTATGTTATCATGGGTGACCGAGAATACAGGCCGAGTAATTAAGGAAAAAGTAAAGAAACAACTCCTTCCATAGGAATAGCATTAGACCCAATTTTGGAGGCTCGTAACTCTGGTTCTAGTAGAGATACGGGGATGTCCTTTGAGTATGTTATAGTGCAATTTGTCCCCCATCTGACCATACTAAAAACGTAGGGCTACGACAAACATGGGCCAAGTAATTAAGCAAAACGTAAACGAACAACCCCTCCATAGGAAAAGCGTTTGACCCAATTTTAGAGGCTCGTAACTCTGGTTCTAGTAAAGATTCGGGGATGTCCTTTGAGTATGTTATAGTGCAATTTGTCCCCCATCTAACCATACTAAAAACTTTGGGCTACGACAAACAGGGGCCGAGTACTTAAGCAAAACGTAAAGAAACAAACCCCTCCATAGGAAATGCATTAAACTAAATTTTGGAGGCTCGGAACTCTGGTTCTACCAGAGATACGGGGATGTAAATAATGTGACCTTGACACAAATGTTCGGATAATTATAAAGGTCTTTACATTTTCCAAGCAAATAAAAAAAAACTTCGCGGTTTCGAACCTGTGGCCTTCCGGGAGTGAGGCGGATGTGTTAACCACTACACTAGAGTTATGTTATCATGGGTGACCGAGAATACAGGCCGAGTAATTAAGGAAAAAGTAAAGAAACAACTCCTTCCATAGGAATAGCATTAGACCCAATTTTGGAGGCTCGTAACTCTGGTTCTAGTAGAGATACGGGGATGTCCTTTGAGTATGTTATAACGCAATTTGTCCCCCATCTGACCATACTAAAAACGTAGGGCTACGACAAACATGGGCCAAGTAATTAAGCAAAACGTAAACGAACAACCCCTCCATAGGAAAAGCGTTTGACCCAATTTTAGAGGCTCGTAACTCTGGTTCTAGTAAAGATTCGGGGATGTCCTTTGAGTATGTTATAGTGCAATTTGTCCCCCATCTAACCATACTAAAAACTTTGGGCTACGACAAACAGGGGCCGAGTACTTAAGCAAAACGTAAAGAAACAAACCCCTCCATAGGAAATGCATTAAACTAAATTTTGGAGGGTCGGAACTCTGGTTCTACCAGAGATACGGGGATGTAAATAATGTGACCTTGACACAAATGTTCGGATAATTATAAAGGTCTTTACATTTTCCAAGCAAATAAAAAAAAACTTCGCGGTTTCGAACCTGTGGCCTTCCGGGAGTGAGGCGGATGTGTTAACCACTACACTAGAGTTATGTTATCATGGGTGACCGAGAATACAGGCCGAGTAATTAAGGAAAAAGTAAAGAAACAACTCCTTCCATAGGAATAGCATTAGACCCAATTTTGGAGGCTCGTAACTCTGGTTCTAGTAGAGATACGGGGATGTCCTTTGAGTATGTTATAACGCAATTTGTCCCCCATCTGACCATACTAAAAACGTAGGGCTACGACAAACATGGGCCAAGTAATTAAGCAAAACGTAAACGAACAACCCCTCCATAGGAAAAGCGTTTGACCCAATTTTAGAGGCTCGTAACTCTGGTTCTAGTAAAGATTCGGGGATGTCCTTTGAGTATGTTATAGTGCAATTTGTCCCCCATCTAACCATACTAAAAACTTTGGGCTACGACAAACAGGGGCCGAGTACTTAAGCAAAACGTAAAGAAACAAACCCCTCCATAGGAAATGCATTAAACTAAATTTTGGAGGCTCGGAACTCTGGTTCTACCAGAGATACGGGGATGTAAATAATGTGACCTTGACACAAATGTTCGGATAATTATAAAGGTCTTTACATTTTCCAAGCAAATA
The DNA here is from genome assembly GCF_054372755.1 of Phalangium opilio. Classification (NCBI taxonomy): domain Eukaryota; kingdom Metazoa; phylum Arthropoda; class Arachnida; order Opiliones; family Phalangiidae; genus Phalangium; species Phalangium opilio. The sequence goes on from NW_028324144.1 coordinate 5,458,107, forward strand.
AAAAAAAACTTCGCGGTTTCGAACCTGTGGCCTTCCGGGAGTGAGGCGGATGTGTTAACCACTACACTAGAGTTATGTTATCATGGGTGACCGAGAATACAGGCCGAGTAATTAAGGAAAAAGTAAAGAAACAACTCCTTCCATAGGAATAGCATTAGACCCAATTTTGGAGGCTCGTAACTCTGGTTCTAGTAGAGATACGGGGATGTCCTTTGAGTATGTTATAACGCAATTTGTCCCCCATCTGACCATACTAAAAACGTAGGGCTACGACAAACATGGGCCAAGTAATTAAGCAAAACGTAAACGAACAACCCCTCCATAGGAAAAGCGTTTGACCCAATTTTAGAGGCTCGTAACTCTGGTTCTAGTAAAGATTCGGGGATGTCCTTTGAGTATGTTATAGTGCAATTTGTCCCCCATCTAACCATACTAAAAACTTTGGGCTACGACAAACAGGGGCCGAGTACTTAAGCAAAACGTAAAGAAACAAACCCCTCCATAGGAAATGCATTAAACTAAATTTTGGAGGCTCGGAACTCTGGTTCTACCAGAGATACGGGGATGTAAATAATGTGACCTTGACACAAATGTTCGGATAATTATAAAGGTCTTTACATTTTCCAAGCAAATAAAAAAAAACTTCGCGGTTTCGAACCTGTGGCCTTCCGGGAGTGAGGCGGATGTGTTAACCACTACACTAGAGTTATGTTATCATGGGTGACCGAGAATACAGGCCGAGTAATTAAGGAAAAAGTAAAGAAACAACTCCTTCCATAGGAATAGCATTAGACCCAATTTTGGAGGCTCGTAACTCTGGTTCTAGTAGAGATACGGGGATGTCCTTTGAGTATGTTATAGTGCAATTTGTCCCCCATCTGACAATACTAAAAACGTAGGGCTACGACAAACATGGGCCAAGTAATTAAGCAAAACGTAAACGAACAACCCCTCCATAGGAAAAGCGTTTGACCCAATTTTAGAGGCTCGTAACTCTTTTTCTAGTAAAGATTCGGGGATGTCCTTTGAGTATGTTATAGTGCAATTTGCACCCCATCTAACCATACTAAAAACTTTGGGTTACGACAAACAGGGACCGAGTACTTAAGCAAAACGTAAAGAAACAAACCCCTCCATAGGAAATGCTTTAGACTCTACTTTGCAGGCTCGTAACTCTGTTTCTACTAGAGATACGGGGTTGTCCTTTGAGTATGTTATAGCCCAATATGTCCCCCATCCTACTATACCAAAGGTTTGGGGTTGCCTCAAACAGGGGCCGAGAAATTAAGCGAAATATTCAAAAACATGCCATAGAAATAGCGTCACACCCAGCTTTAGAGTCTCGTAACTCTGGTTCTACTAGACATATAGGGATGTCCTTTGAGTATGTTATAGTCCAATTTGTCCCCCATCCAACCATACCACGAACATAGGGCTACGACAAACAGGGGCCGAGATATTAAGCAAAATGTTCGTCAACGTATGTTATCGTCTCACTTATATTTGCTATGTTACTTATGATTTTAGCACTGATCTTTGTAGGCTCATAACTCTCGTTCTATTAGAGATACGGGGATCTCCTTTGGATATGTTATAGTACTCTTTGCTCCCCAGACAATGATACTTCAAACTTGAGGCTACCTCAATATCGTCGTCAACTTATTTTTTGTCTCACTTATTGTTAGGAGGTTACTTTTGATTTTTGAAAATAAACTTTGCAGGCTCGTAACTCTTTTTCTACTAGAGATACGGGGATGTCCTTTGAGTATGTTATAGCCCAATTTGTCCCCCATCTAACCATACTAAAAACTTTGGGCTACGACAAACAGGGGCCGAGTACTTAAGCAAAACGTAAAGAAACAAACCCCTCCATAGGAAATGCATTAAACTAAATTTTCGAGGCTCGGAACTCTGGTTCTACCAGAGATACGGGGATGTAAATAATGTGACCTTGACACAAATGTTCGGATAATTATAAAGGTCTTTACATTTTCCAAGCAAATAAAAAAAAAAACTTCGCGGTTTCGAACCTGTGGCCTTCCGGGAGTGAGGCGGATGTGTTAACCACTACACTACAGATATGTTATCATGGGTGGCCGAGAATACAGGCCGAGTAATTAAGGAAAAAGTAAAGAAACAACTCCTTCCATAGGAATAGCATTAGACCCAATTTTGGAGGCTCGTAACTCTGGTTCTAGTAGAGATACGGGGATGTCCTTTGAGTACGTTATAGTGCAATTTGTCCCCCATCTGACAATACTAAAAACGTAGGGCTACGACAAACATGGGCCAAGTAATTAAGCAAAACGTAAACGAACAACCCCTCCATAGGAAAAGCGTTTGACCCAATTTTAGAGGCTCGTAACTCTGGTTCTAGTAAAGATTCGGGGATGTCCTTTGAGTATGTTATAGTGCAATTTGCACCCCATCTAACCATACTAAAAACTTTGGGTTACGACAAACAGGGACCGAGTATTTAAGCAAAACGTAAAGAAACAAACCCCTCCATAGGAAATGCTTTAGACTATACTTTGCAGGCTCGTAACTCTGTTTCTACTAGAGATACGGGGTTGTCCTTTGAGTATGTTATAGCCCAATATGTCCCCCATCCTACTATACCAAAGGTTTGGGGTTGCCTCAAACAGGGGCCGAGAAATTAAGCGAAATATTCAAAAACATGCCATAGAAATAGCGTCACACCCAGCTTTAGAGTCTCGTAACTCTGGTTCTACTAGACATATAGGGATGTCCTTTGAGTATGTTATAGTCCAATTTGTCCCCCATCCAACCATACCACGAACATAGGGCTACGACAAACAGGGGCCGAGATATTAAGCAAAATGTTCGTCAACGTATGTTATCGTCTCACTTATATTTGCTATGTTACTTATGATTTTAGCACTGATCTTTGTAGGCTCATAACTCTCGTTCTATTAGAGATACGGGGATCTCCTTTGGATCTGTTATAGTACTCTTTGCTCCCCAGACAATGATACTTCAAACTTGAGGCTACCTCAATATCGTCGTCAACTTATTTTTTGTCTCACTTATTGTTAGGAGGTTACTTTTGATTTTTGAAAATAAACTTTGCAGGCTCGTAACTCTTTTTCTACTAGAGATACGGGGATGTCCTTTGAGTATGTTATAGCCCAATTTGTCCCCCATCTAACCATACTAAAAACTTTGGGCTACGACAAACAGGGGCCGAGTACTTAAGCAAAACGTAAAGAAACAAACCCCTCCATAGGAAATGCATTAAACTAAATTTTCGAGGCTCGGAACTCTGGTTCTACCACAGATACGGGGATGTAAATAATGTGACCTTGACACAAATGTTCGGATAATTATAAAGGTCTTTACATTTTCCAAGCAAATAAAAAAAAAACTTCGCGGTTTCGAACCTGTGGCCTTCCGGGAGTGAGGCGGATGTGTTAACCACTACACTACAGATATGTTATCATGGGTGACCGAGAATACAGGCCGAGTAATTAAGGAAAAAGTAAAGAAACAACTCCTTCCATAGGAATAGCATTAGACCCAATTTTGGAGGCTCGTAACTCTGGTTCTAGTAGAGATTCGGGGATGTCCTTTGAGTATATTATAGTGCAATTTGTCCCCCATCTGACCATACTAAAAACGTAGGGCTACGACAAACATGGGCCAAGTAATTAAGCAAAACGTAAACGAACAACCCCTCCATAGGAAAAGCGTTTGACCCAATTTTAGAGGCTCGTAACTCTGGATCTAGTAGAGATTCGGGGATGTCCTTTGAGTATGTTATAGTGCAATTTGTCCCCCATCTGACCACACTAAAAACGTAGGGCTACGACAAACATGGGCCAAGTAATTAAGCAAAACGTAAACGAACAACCCCTCCATAGGAAAAGCGTTTGACCCAATTTTAGAGGCTCGTAACTCTGGTTTTAGTAGAGATTCGGGGATGTCCTTTGAGTATGTTATAGTGCAATTTGTCCCCCATCTAACCATACTAAAAACTTTGGGCTACGACAAACAGGGGCCGAGTACTTAAGCAAAACGTAAAGAAACAAACCCCTCCATAGGAAATGCATTAAACTAAATTTTCGAGGCTCGGAACTCTGGTTCTACCACAGATACGGGGATGTAAATAATGTGACCTTGACACAAATGTTCGGATAATTATAAAGGTCTTTACATTTTCCAAGCAAATAAAAAAAAAACTTCGCGGTTTCGAACCTGTGGCCTTCCGGGAGTGAGGCGGATGTGTTAACCACTACACTACAGATATGTTATCATGGGTGACCGAGAATACAGGCCGAGTAATTAAGGAAAAAGTAAAGAAACAACTCCTTCCATAGGAATAGCATTAGACCCAATTTTGGAGGCTCGTAACTCTGGTTCTAGTAGAGATACGGGGATGTCCTTTGAGCAAGTTATAGTGCAATTTGCACCCCATCTAACCATACTAAAAACTTTGGGTTACGACAAACAGGGACCGAGTACTTAAGCAAAACGTAAAGAAACAAACCCCTCCATAGGAAATGCTTTAGACTATACTTTGCAGGCTCGTAACTCTGTTTCTACTAGAGATACGGGGTTGTCCTTTGAGTATGTTATAGCCCAATATGTCCCCCATCCTACTATACCAAAGGTTTGGGGTTGCCTCAAACAGGGGCCGAGAAATTAAGCGAAATATTCAAAAACATGCCATAGAAATAGCGTCACACCCAGCTTTAGAGTCTCGTAACTCTGGTTCTACTAAACATATAGGGATGTCCTTTGAGTATGTTATAGTCCAATTTGTCCCCCATCCAACCATACCAAGAACATAGGGCTACGACAAACAGGGGCCGAGATATTAAGCAAAACGTTCGTCAACGTATGTTATCGTCTCACTTATATTTGCTATGTTACTTATGATTTTAGCACTGATCTTTGTAGGCTCATAACTCTCGTTCTATTAGAGATACGGGGATCTCCTTTGCTCCTTTGGATATGTTATAGTACTCTTTGCTCCCCATACAATGATACTTTAAACTTGAGGCTACCTCAATATCGTCGTCAACCTATTTTTTGTCTCACTTATTGTTAGGAGGTTACTTTTGATTTTTGAAAATAAATTTTGCAGGCTCGTAACTCTTTTTCTACTAGAGATACGGGGATGTCCTTTGAGTATGTTATAGCCCAATTTGTCCCCCATCTAACCATACTAAAAACTTTGGGCTACGACAAACAGGGGCCGAGTACTTAAGCAAAACGTAAAGAAACAAACCCCTCCATAGGAAATGCATTAAACTAAATTTTCGAGGCTCGGAACTCTGGTTCTACCAGAGATACGGGGATGTAAATAATGTGACCTTGACACAAATGTTGGGATAATTATAAAGGTCTTTACATTTTCCAAGCAAATAAAAAAAAAACTTCGCGGTTTCGAACCTGTGGCCTTCCGGGAGTGAGGCGGATGTGTTAACCACTACACTACAGATATGTTATCATGGGTGACCGAGAATACAGGCCGAGTAATTAAGGAAAAAGTAAAGAAACAACTCCTTCCATAGGAATAGCATTAGACCCAATTTTGGAGGCTCGTAACTCTGGTTCTAGTAGAGATACGGGGATGTCCTTTGAGTATGTTATAGTGCAATTGGTCCCCCATCTGACCATTCTAAAAACGTAGGGCTACGACAAACATGGGCCAAGTAATTAAGCAAAACGTAAACGAACAGCCCCTCCTTAGGAAAAGCGTTTGACCCAATTTTAGAGACTCGTAACTCTGGTTCTAGTAGAGATTCGGGGATGTCCTTTGAGTATGTTATAGTGCAATTTGTCCCCCATCTAACCATACTAAAAACTTTGGGCTACGACAAACAGGGGCCGAGTACTTAAGCAAAACGTAAAGAAACAAACCCCTCCATAGGAAATGCATTAAACTAAATTTTCGAGGCTCGGAACTCTGGTTCTACCACAGATACGGGGATGTAAATAATGTGACCTTGACACAAATGTTCGGATAATTATAAAGGTCTTTACATTTTCCAAGCAAATAAAAAAAAACTTCGCGGTTTCGAACCTGTGGCCTTCCGGGAGTGAGGCGGATGTGGTAACCACTACACTACAGATATGTTACCATGGGTGACCGAGAATACAGGCCGAGTAATTAAGGAAAAAGTAAAGAAACAACTCCTTCCATAGGAATAGCATTAGACCCAATTTTGGAGGCTCGTAACTCTGGTTCTAGTAGAGATTCGGGGATGTCCTTTGAGTATGTTATAGTGCAATTTGTCCCCCATCTGACCATACTAAAAACGTAGGGCTACGACAAACATGGGCCAAGTAATTAAGCAAAACGTAAACGAACAACCCCTCCATAGGAAAAGCGTTTGACCCAATTTTAGAGGCTCGTAACTCTGGTTCTAGTAGAGATTCGGGGATGTCCTTTGAGTATGTTATAGTGCAATTTGTCCCCCATCTGACCACACTAAAAACGTAGGGCTACGACAAACATGGGCCAAGTAATTAAGCAAAACGTAAACGAACAACCCCTCCATAGGAAAAGCGTTTGACCCAATTTTAGAGGCTCGTAACTCTGGTTCTAGTAGAGATTCGGGGATGTCCTTTGAGTATGTTATAGTGCAATTTGTCCACCATCTAACCATACTAAAAACTTTGGGCTACGACAAACAGGGGCCGAGTACTTAAGCAAAACGTAAAGAAACAAACCCCTCCATAGGAAATGCATTAAACTAAATTTTCGAGGCTCGGAACTCTGGTTCTACCACAGATACGGGGATGTAAATAATGTGACCTTGACACAAATGTTCGGATAATTATAAAGGTCTTTACATTTTCCAAGCAAATAAAAAAAAAACTTCGCGGTTTCGAACCTGTGGCCTTCCGGGAGTGAGGCGGATGTGTTAACCACTACACTACAGATATGTTATCATGGGTGACCGAGAATACAGGCCAAGTAATTAAGGAAAAAGTAAAGAAACAACTCCTTCCATAGGAATAGCATTAGACCCAATTTTGGAGGCTCGTAACTCTGGTTCTAGTAGAGATACGGGTATGTCCTTTGAGCAAGTTATAGTGCAATTTGCACCCCATCTAACCATACTAAAAACTTTGGGTTACGACAAACAGGGACCGAGTACTTAAGCAAAACGTAAAGAAACAAACCCCTCCATAGGAAATGCTTTAGACTATACTTTGCAGGCTCGTAACTCTGTTTCTACTAGAGATACGGGGTTGTCCTTTGAGTATGTTATAGCCCAATATGTCCCCCATCCTACTATACCAAAGGTTTGGGGTTGCCTCAAACAGGGGCCGAGAAATTAAGCGAAATATTCAAAAACATGCCATAGAAATAGCGTCACACCCAGCTTTAGAGTCTCGTAACTCTGGTTCTACTAAACATATAGGGATGTCCTTTGAGTATGTTATAGTCCAATTTGTCCCCCATCCAACCATACCAAGAACATAGGGCTACGACAAACAGGGGCCGAGATATTAAGCAAAATGTTCGTCAACGTATGTTATCGTCTCACTTATATTTGCTATGTTACTTATGATTTTAGCACTGATCTTTGTAGGCTCATAACTCTCGTTCTATTAGAGATACGGGGATCTCCTTTGGATATGTTATAGTACTCTTTGCTCCCCATACAATGATACTTTAAACTTGAGGCTACCTCAATATCGTCGTCAACTTATTTTTTGTCTCACTTATTGCTAGGAGGTTACTTTTGATTTTTGAAAATAAAGTTTGCAGGCTCGTAACTCTTTTTCTACTTGAGTATGTTATAGCCCAATTTGTCCCCCATCTAACCATACTAAAAACTTTGGGCTACGACAAACAGGGGCCGAGTACTTAAGCAAAACGTAAAGAAACAAACCAATCCATAGGAAATGCATTAAACTAAATTTTCGAGGCTCGGAACTCTGGTTCTACCAGAGATACGGGGATGTAAATAATGTGACCTTGACACAAATGTTCGGATAATTATAAAGGTCTTTACATTTTCCAAGCAAAAAAAAAAAAACTTCGCGGTTTCGAACCTGTGGCCTTCCGGGAGTGAGGCGGATGTGTTAACCACTACACTACAGATATGTTATCATGGGTGACCGAGAATACAGGCGGAGTAATTAAGGAAAAAGTAAAGAAACAACTCCTTCCATAGGAATAGCATTAGACCCAATTTTGGAGGCTCGTAACTCTGGTTCTAGTAGAGATTCGGGGATGTCCTTTGAGTATGTTATAGTGCAATTTGTCCCCCATCTGACCATACTAAAAACGTAGGGTCACGACAAACATGGGCCAAGTAATTAAGCAAAACGTAAACGAACAACCCCTCCATAGGAAAAGCGTTTGACCCAATTTTCGAGGCTCGTAACTCTGGTTCTAGTAGAGATACGGGGATGTCCTTTGAGCAAGTTATAGTGCAATTTGCACCCCATCTAACCATACTAAAAACTTTGGGTTACGACAAACAGGGACCGAGTACTTAAGCAAAACGTAAAGAAACAAACCCCTCCATAGGAAATGCTTTAGACTATACTTTGCAGGCTCGTAACTCTGTTTCTACTAGAGATACGGGGTTGTCCTTTGAGTATGTTATAGCCCAATATGTCCCCATCCTACTATACCAAAGGTTTGGGGTTGCCTCAAACAGGGGCCGAGAAATTAAGCGAAATATTCAAAAACATGCCATAGAATAAGCGTCACATCCAGCTTTAGATTCTCGTAACTCTGGTTCTACTAAACATATAGGGATGTCCTTTGGGTATGTTATAGTCCAATTTCTCCCCCATCCAACCATACCAAGAACATAGGGCTACGACAAACAGGGGCCGAGATATTAAGCAAATTGTTCGTCAACGTATGGTATCGTCTCACTTATATTTGCTATGTTACTTATGATTTTAGCACTGATCTTTGTAGGCTCATAACTCTCGTTCTATTAGAGATACGGGGATCTCCTTTGGATATGTTATAGTACTCTTTGCTCCCCATACAATGATACTTTAAACTTGAGGCTACCTCAATATCGTCGTCAACTTATTTTTTGTCTCACTTATTGTTAGGAGGTTACTTTTGATTTTTGAAAATAAAGTTTGCAGGCTCGTAACTCTTTTTCTACTAGAGATACGGGGATGTCCTTTGAGTATGTTATAGCCCAATTTGTCCCCCATCTAACCATACTAAAAACTTTGGGCTACGACAAACAGGGGCCGAGTACTTAAGCAAAACGTAAAGAAACAAACCCCTCCATAGGAAATGCATTAAACTAAATTTTCGAGGCTCGGAACTCTGGTTCTACCAGAGATACGGGGATGTAAATAATGTGACCTTGACACAAATGTTCGGATAATTATAAAGGTCTTTACATTTTCCAAGCAAATAAAAAAAAAAACTTCGCGGTTTCGAACCTGTGGCCTTCCGGGAGTGAGGCGGATGTGTTAACCACTACACTACAGATATGTTATCATGGGTGGCCGAGAATACAGGCCGAGTAATTAAGGAAAAAGTAAAGAAACAACTGCTTCCATAGGAATAGCATTAGACCCAATTTTGGAGGCTCGTAACTCTGGTTCTAGTAGAGATACGGGGATGTCCTTTGAGTATGTTATAGTGCAATTTGTCCCCCATCTAACCTTACTAAAAACGTAGGGCTACGACAAACATGGGCCAAGTAATTAAGCAAAACGTAAACGAACAACCCCTCCATAGGAAAAGCGTTTGACCCAATTTTAGAGGCTCGTAACTCTGGTTCTAGTAAAGATTCGGGGATGTCCTTTGAGTATGTTATAGTGCAATTTGTCCCCCATCTAACCATACTAAAAACGTTGGGCTACGACAAACAGGGGCCGAGTACTTAAGCGAAACGTAAAGAAACAAACCCCTCCATAGGAAATGCATTAAACTAAATTTTGGAGGCTCGGAACTCTGGTTCTACCAGAGATACGGGGATGTAAATAATGTGACCTTGACACAAATGTTCGGATAATTATAAAGGTCTTTACATTTTCCAAGCAAATAAAAAAAAACTTCGCGGTTTCGAACCTGTGGCCTTCCGGGAGTGAGGCGGATGTGTTAACCACTACACTAGAGATATGTTATCATGGGTGACCGAGAATACAGGCCGAGTAATTAAGGAAAAAGTAAAGAAACAACTTCTTCCATAGGAATAGCATTAGACCCAATTTTGGAGGCTCGTAACTCTGGTTCTAGTAGAGATACGGGGATGTCCTTTGAGTATGTTATAGTGCAATTTGTCCCCATCTGACCATACTAAAAACGTAGGGCTACGACAAACATGGGCCAAGTAATTACGCAAAACGTATACGAACAACCCCTCCATAGGAAAAGCGTTTGACCCAATTTTCGAGGCTCGTAACTCTGGTTCTAGTAGAGATACGGGGATTCCTTTGAGCAAGTTATAGTGCAATTTGCACCCCATCTAACCATACTAAAAACTTTGGGTTACGACAAACAGGGACCGAGTACTTAAGCAAAACGTAAAGAAACAAACCCCTCCATAGGAAATGCTTTAGACTATACTTTGCAGGCTCGTAACTCTGTTTCTACTAGAGATACGGGGTTGTCCTTTGAGTATGTTATAGCCCAATATGTCCCCATCCTACTATACCAAAGGTTTGGGGTTGCATCAAACAGGGGCCGAGAAATTAAGCGAAATATTCAAAAACATGCCATAGAAATAGCGTCACATCCAGCTTTAGAGTCTCGTAACTCTGGTTCTACTAGACATATAGGGATGTCCTTTGAGTATGTTATAGTCCAATTTGTCCTCCATCCAACCATACCAAGAACATAGGGCTACGACAAACAGGGGCCGAGATATTAAGCAAAATGTTCGTCAACGTATGGTATCGTCTCACTTATATTTGCTATGTTACTTATGATTTTAGCACTGATCTTTGTAGGCTCATAACTCTCGTTCTATTAGAGATACGGGGATCTCCTTTGGATATGTTATAGTACTCTTTGCTCCCCATACAATGATACTTTAAACTTGAGGCTACCTCAATATCGTCGTCAACTTATTTTTTGTCTCACTTATTGTTAGGAGGTTACTTTTGATTTTTGAAAATAAACTTTGCAGGCTCGTAACTCTTTTTCTACTAGAGATACGGGGATGTCCTTTGAGTATGTTATAGCCCAATTTGTCCCCCATCTAACCATACTAAAAACTTTGGGCTACGACAAACAGGGGCCGAGTACTTAAGCAAAACGTAAAGAAACAAACCCCTCCATAGGAAATGCATTAAACTAAATTTTCGAGGCTCGGAACTCTGGTTCTACCAGAGATACGGGGATGTAAATAATGTGACCTTGACACAAATGTTCGGATAATTATAAAGGTCTTTACATTTTCCAAGCAAATAAAAAAAAAACTTCGCGGTTTCGAACCTGTGGCCTTCCGGGAGTGAGGCGGATGTGTTAACCACTACACTACAGATATGTTATCATGGGTGGCCGAGAATACAGGCCGAGTAATTAAGGAAAAAGTAAAGAAACAACTCCTTCCATAGGAATAGCATTAGACCCAATTTTGGAGGCTCGTAACTCTGGTTCTAGTAGAGATACGGGGATGTCCTTTGAGTATGTTATAGTGCAATTTGTCCCCCATCTGACCATACTAAAAACGTAGGGCTACGACAAACATGGGCCAAGTAATTAAGCAAAACGTAAACGAACAACCCCTCCATAGGAAAAGCGTTTGACCCAATTTTAGAGGCTCGTAACTCTGGTTCTAGTAAAGATTCGGGGATTTCCTTTGAGTATGTTATAGTGCAATTTGTCCCCCATCTAACCATACTAAAAACGTTTGGGCTACGACAAACAGGGGCCGAGTACTTAAGCAAAACGTAAAGAAACAAACCCCTCCATAGGAAATGCATTAAACTAAATTTTCGAGGCTCGGAACTCTGGTTCTACCAGAGATACGGGGATGTAAATAATGTGACCTTGACACAAATGTTCGGATAATTATAAAGGTCTTTACATTTTCCAAGCAAATAAAAAAAACTTCGCGGTTTCGAACCTGTGGCCTTCCGGGAGTGAGGCGGATGTGTTAACCACTACACTAGAGTTATGTTATCATGGGTGACCGAGAATACAGGCCGAGTAATTAAGGAAAAAGTAAAGAAACAACTCCTTCCATAGGAATAGCATTAGACCCAATTTTGGAGGCTCGTAACTCTGGTTCTAGTAGAGATACGGGGATGTCCTTTGAGTATGTTATAACGCAATTTGTCCCCCATCTGACCATACTAAAAACGTAGGGCTACGACAAACATGGGCCAAGTAATTAAGCAAAACGTAAACGAACAACCCCTCCATAGGAAAAGCGTTGGACCCAATTTTGGAGGCTCGTAACTCCGGTTCTAGTAGAGATACGGGGATGTCCTTTGAGCAAGTTATAGTGCAATTTGCACCCCATCTAACCATACTAAAAACTTTGGGTTACGACAAACAGGGACCGAGTACTTAAGCAAAACGTAAAGAAACAAACCCCTCCATAGGAAATGCTTTAGACTATACTTTGCAGGCTCGTAACTCTGTTTCTACTAGAGATACGGGGTTGTCCTTTGAGTATGTTATAGCCCAATATGTCCCCATCCTACTATACCAAAGGTTTGGGGTTGCCTCAAACAGGGGCTGAGAAATTAAGCGAAATATTCAAAAACATGCCATAGAAATAGCGTCACATCCAGCTTTAGAGTCTCGTAACTCTGGTTCTACTAGACATATAGGGATGTCCTTTGAGTATGTTATAGTCCAATTTGTCCTCCATCCAACCATACCAAGAACATAGGGCTACGACAAACAGGGGCCGAGATATTAAGCAAAATGTTCGTCAACGTATGGTATCGTCTCACTTATATTTGCTATGTTACTTATGATTTTAGCACTGATCTTTGTAGGCTCATAACTCTCGTTCTATTAGAGATACGGGGATCTCCTTTGGATATGTTATAGTACTCTTTGCTCCCCATACAATGATACTTTAAACTTGAGGCTACCTCAATATCGTCGTCAACTTATTTTTTGTCTCACTTATTGTTAGGAGGTTACTTTTGATTTTTGAAAATAAACTTTGCAGGCTCGTAACTCTTTTTCTACTAGAGATACGGGGATGTCCTTTGAGTATGTTATAGCCCAATTTGTCCCCCATCTAACCATACTAAAAACTTTGGGCTACGACAAACAGGGGCCGAGTACTTAAGCAAAACGTAAAGAAACAAACCCCTCCATAGGAAATGCATTAAACTAAATTTTCGAGGCTCGGAACTCTGGTTCTACCAGAGATACGGGGATGTAAATAATGTGACCTTGACACAAATGTTCGGATAATTATAAAGGTCTTTACATTTTCCAAGCAAATAAAAAAAAACTTCGCGGTTTCGAACCTGTGGCCTTCCGGGAGTGAGGCGGATGTGTTAACCACTACACTACAGATATGTTATCATGGATGGCCGAGAATACAGGCCGAGTAATTAAGGAAAAAGTAAAGAAACAACTCCTTCCATAGGAATAGCATTAGACCCAATTTTGGAGGCTCGTAACTCTGGTTCTAGTAGAGATACGGGGATGTCCTTTGAGTATGTTATAGTGCAATTTGTCCCCCATCTGACCATACTAAAAACGTAGGGCTACGACAAACATGGGCCAAGTAATTAAGCAAAACGTAAACGAACAACCCCTCCATAGGAAAAGCGTTTGACCCAATTTTAGAGGCTCGTAACTCTGGTTCTAGTAAAGATTCGGGGATGTCCTTTGAGTATGTTATAGTGCAATTTGTCCCCCATCTAACCATACTAAAAACTTTGGGCTACGACAAACAGGGGCCGAGTACTTAAGCAAAACGTAAAGAAACAAACCCCTCCATAGGAAATGCATTAAACTAAATTTTGGAGGCTCGGAACTCTGGTTCTACCAGAGATACGGGGATGTAAATAATGTGACCTTGACACAAATGTTCGGATAATTATAAAGGTCTTTACATTTTCCAAGCAAATAAAAAAAAACTTCGCGGTTTCGAACCTGTGGCCTTCCGGGAGTGAGGCGGATGTGTTAACCACTACACTAGAGTTATGTTATCATGGGTGACCGAGAATACAGGCCGAGTAATTAAGGAAAAAGTAAAGAAACAACTCCTTCCATAGGAATAGCATTAGACCCAATTTTGGAGGCTCGTAACTCTGGTTCTAGTAGAGATACGGGGATGTCCTTTGAGTATGTTATAGTGCAATTTGTCCCCCATCTGACCATACTAAAAACGTAGGGCTACGACAAACATGGGCCAAGTAATTAAGCAAAACGTAAACGAACAACCCCTCCATAGGAAAAGCGTTGGACCCAATTTTGGAGGCTCGTAACTCCGGTTCTAGTAGAGATACGGGGATGTCCTTTGAGCAAGTTATAGTGCAATTTGCACCCCATCTAACCATACTAAAAACTTTGGGTTACGACAAACAGGGACCGAGTACTTAAGCAAAACGTAAAGAAACAAACCCCTCCATAGGAAATGCTTTAGACTATACTTTGCAGGCTCGTAACTCTGTTTCTACTAGATATACGGGGTTGTCCTTTGAGTATGTTATAGACCAATATGTCCCCCATCCTACTATACCAAAGGTTTGGGGTTGCCTCAAACAGGGGCCGAGAAATTAAGCGAAATATTCAAAAACATGCCATAGAAATAGCGTCACACCCAGCTTTAGAGTCTCGTAACTCTGGTTCTACTAGACATATAGGGATGTCCTTTGAGTATGTTATAGTCCAATTTGTCTCCCATCCAACCATACCAAGAACATAGGGCTACGACAAACAGGGGCCGAGATATTAAGCAAAATGTTCGTCAACGTATGTTATCGTCTCACTTATATTTGCTATGTTACTTATGATTTTAGCACTGATCTTTGTAGGCTCATAACTCTCGTTCTATTAGAGATACGGGGATCTCCTTTGGATATGTTATAGTACTCTTTGCTCCCCATACAATGATACTTTAAACTTGAGGCTACCTCAATATCGTCGTCAACTTATTTTTTTTCTCACTTATTGTTAGGAGGTTACTTTTGATTTTTGAAAATAAACTTTGCAGGCTCGTAACTCTGGTTCTAGTAGAGATTCGGGGATGTCCTTTGAGTATGTTATAGTGCAATTTGTCCCCCATCTAACCATACTAAAAACTTTGGGCTACGACAAACAGGGGCCGAGTACTTAAGCAAAACGTAAAGAAACAAACCCCTCCATAGGAAATGCATTAAACTAAATTTTCGAGGCTCGGAACTCTGGTTCTACCACAGATACGGGGATGTAAATAATGTGACCTTGACACAAATGTTCGGATAATTATAAAGGTCTTTACATTTTCCAAGCAAATAAAAAAAAACTTCGCGGTTTCGAACCTGTGGCCTTCCGGGAGTGAGGCGGATGTGTTAACCACTACACTACAGATATGTTATCATGGGTGACCGAGAATACAGGCCGAGTAATTAAGGAAAAAGTAAAGAAACAACTCCTTCCATAGGAATAGCATTAGACCCAATTTTGGAGGCTCGTAACTCTGGTTCTAGTAGAGATACGGGGATGTCCTTTGAGCAAGTTATAGTGCAATTTGCACCCCATCTAACCATACTAAAAACTTTGGGTTACGACAAACAGGGACCGAGTACTTAAGCAAAACGTAAAGAAACAAACCCCTCCATAGGAAATGCTTTAGACTATACTTTGCAGGCTCGTAACTCTGTTTCTACTAGAGATACGGGGTTGTCCTTTGAGTATGTTATAGCCCAATATGTCCCCCATCCTACTATACCAAAGGTTTGGGGTTGCCTCAAACAGGGGCCGAGAAATTAAGCGAAATATTCAAAAACATGCCATAGAAATAGCGTCACACCCAGCTTTAGAGTCTCGTAACTCTGGTTCTACTAAACATATAGGGATGTCCTTTGAGTATGTTATAGTCCAATTTGTCCCACATCCAACCATACCAAGAACATAGTGCTACGACAAACAGGGGCCGAGATATTAAGCAAAACGTAAAGAAACAAACCCCTCCATAGGAAATGCATTAAACTAAATTTTCGAGGCTCGGAACTCTGGTTCTACCACAGATACGGGGATGTAAATAATGTGACCTTGACACAAATGTTCGGATAATTATAAAGGTCTTTACATTTTCCAAGCAAATAAAAAAAAACTTCGCGGTTTCGAACCTGTGGCCTTCCGGGAGTGAGGCGGATGTGTTAACCACTACACTACAGATATGTTATCATGGGTGACCGAGAATACAGGCCGAGTAATTAAGGAAAAAGTAAAGAAACAACTCCTTCCATAGGAATAGCATTAGACCCAATTTTGGAGGCTCGTAACTCTGGTTCTAGTAGAGATTCGGGGATGTCCTTTGAGTATGTTATAGTGCAATTTGTCCCCCATCTGACCATACTAAAAACGTAGGGCTACGACAAACATGGGCCAAGTAATTAAGCAAAACGTAAACGAACAACCCCTCCATAGGAAAAGCGTTTGACCCAATTTTAGAGGCTCGTAACTCTGGTTCTAGTAGAGATTCGGGGATGTCCTTTGAGTATGTTATAGTGCAATTTGTCCCGCATCTGACCACACTAAAAACGTAGGGCTACGACAAACATGGGCCAAGTAATTAAGCAAAACGTAAACGAACAACCCCTCCATAGGAAAAGCGTTTGACCCAATTTTAGAGGCTCGTAACTCTGGTTCTAGTAGAGATTCGGGGATGTCCTTTGAGTATGTTATAGTGCAATTTGTCCCCCATCTAACCATACTAAAAACTTTGGGCTACGACAAACAGGGGCCGAGTACTTAAGCAAAACGTAAAGAAACAAACCCCTCCATAGGAAATGCATTAAACTAAATTTTCGAGGCTCGGAACTCTGGTTCTACCACAGATACGGGGATGTAAATAATGTGACCTTGACACAAATGTTCGGATAATTATAAAGGTCTTTACATTTTCCAAGCAAATAAAAAAAAAACTTCGCGGTTTCGAACCTGTGGCCTTCCGGGAGTGAGGCGGATGTGTTAACCACTACACTACAGATATGTTATCATGGGTGACCGAGAATACAGGCCGAGTAATTAAGGAAAAAGTAAAGAAACAACTCCTTCCATAGGAATAGCATTAGACCCAATTTTGGAGGCTCGTAACTCTGGTTCTAGTAGAGATACGGGGATGTCCTTTGAGTATGTTATAGTGCAATTTGTCCCCCATCTGACCATACTAAAAACGTAGGGCTACGACAAACATGGGCCAAGTAATTAAGCAAAACGTAAACGAACAGCCCCTCCTTAGGAAAAGCGTTTGACCCAATTTTAGAGGCTCGTAACTCTGGTTCTAGTAGAGATTCGGGGATGTCCTTTGAGTATGTTATAGTGCAATTTGTCCCCCATCTAACCATACTAAAAACTTTGGGCTACGACAAACAGGGGCCGAGTACTTAAGCAAAACGTAAAGAAACAAACCCCTCCATAGGAAATGCATTAAACTAAATTTTCGAGGCTCGGAACTCTGGTTCTACCAGAGATACGGGGATGTAAATAATGTGACCTTGACACAAATGTTCGGATAATTATAAAGGTCTTTACATTTTCCAAGCAAATAAAAAAAAACTTCGCGGTTTCGAACCTGTGGCCTTCCGGGAGTGAGGCGGATGTGTTAACCACTACACTACAGATATGTTATCATGGGTGACCGAGAATACAGGCCGAGTAATTAAGGAAAAAGTAAAGAAACAACTCCTTCCATAGGAATAGCATTAGACCCAATTTTGGAGGCTCGTAACTCTGGTTCTAGTAGAGATACGGGGATGTCCTTTGAGTATGTTATAGTGCAATTTGTCCCCCATCTGACCATACTAAAAACGTAGGGCTACGACAAACATGGGCCAAGTAATTAAGCAAAACGTAAACGAACAGCCCCTCCTTAGGAAAAGCGTTTGACCCAATTTTAGAGGCTCGTAACTCTGGTTCTAGTAGAGATTCGGGGATGTCCTTTGAGTATGTTATAGTGCAATTTGTCCCCCATCTAACCATACTAAAAACTTTGGGCTACGACAAACAGGGGCCGAGTACTTAAGCAAAACGTAAAGAAACAAACCCCTCCATAGGAAATGCATTAAACTAAATTTTCGAGGCTCGGAACTCTGGTTCTACCAGAGATACGGGGATGTAAATAATGTGACCTTGACACAAATGTTCGGATAATTATAAAGGTCTTTACATTTTCCAAGCAAATAAAAAAAAACTTCGCGGTTTCGAACCTGTGGCCTTCCGGGAGTGAGGCGGATGTGTTAACCACTACACTACAGATATGTTAACATGGGTGACCGAGAATACAGGCCGAGTAATTAAGGAAAAAGTAAAGAAACAACTCCTTCCATAGGAATAGCATTAGACCCAATTTTGGAGGCTCGTAACTCTGGTTCTAGTAGAGATTCGGGGATGTCCTTTGAGTATGTTATAGTGCAATTTGTCCCCCATCTGACCATACTAAAAACGTAGGGCTACGACAAACATGGGCCAAGTAATTAAGCAAAACGTAAACGAACAACCCCTCCATAGGAAAAGCGTTTGACCCAATTTTAGAGGCTCGTAACTCTGGTTCTAGTAGAGATTCGGGGATGTCCTTTGAGTATGTTATAGTGCAATTTGTCCCCCATCTGACCACACTAAAAACGTAGGGCTACGACAAACATGGGCCAAGTAATTAAGCAAAACGTAAACGAACAACCCCTCCATAGGAAAAGCGTTTGACCCAATTTTAGAGGCTCGTAACTCTGGTTCTAGTAGAGATTCGGGGATGTCCTTTGAGTATGTTATAGTGCAATTTGTCCCCCATCTGACCACACTAAAAACGTAGGGCTACGACAAACATGGGCCAAGTAATTAAGCAAAACGTAAACGAACAACCCCTCCATAGGAAAAGCGTTTGACCCAATTTTAGAGGCTCGTAACTCTGGTTCTAGTAGAGATTCGGGGATGTCCTTTGAGTATGTTATAGTGCAATTTGTCCCCATCTAACCATACTAAAAACTTTGGGCTACGACAAACAGGGGCCGAGTACTTAAGCAAAACGTAAAGAAACAAACCCCTCCATAGGAAATGCATTAAACTAAATTTTCGAGGCTCGGAACTCTGGTTCTACCACAGATACGGGGATGTAAATAATGTGACCTTGACACAAATGTTCGGATAATTATAAAGGTCTTTACATTTTCCAAGCAAATAAAAAAAAAACTTCGCGGTTTCGAACCTGTGGCCTTCCGGGAGTGAGGCGGATGTGTTAACCACTACACTACAGATATGTTATCATGGGTGACCGAGAATACAGGCCGAGTAATTAAGGAAAAAGTAAAGAAACAACTCCTTCCATAGGAATAGCATTAGACCCAATTTTGGAGGCTCGTAACTCTGGTTCTAGTAGAGATACGGGGATGTCCTTTGAGTATGTTATAGTGCAATTTGTCCCCCATCTGACCATACTAAAAACGTAGGGCTACGACAAACATGGGCCAAGTAATTAAGCAAAACGTAAACGAACAGCCCCTCCTTAGGAAAAGCGTTTGACCCAATTTTAGAGGCTCGTAACTCTGGTTCTAGTAGAGATTCGGGGATGTCCTTTGAGTATGTTATAGTGCAATTTGTCCCCCATCTAACCATACTAAAAACTTTGGGCTACGACAAACAGGGGCCGAGTACTTAAGCAAAACGTAAAGAAACAAACCCCTCCATAGGAAATGCATTAAACTAAATTTTCGAGGCTCGGAACTCTGGTTCTACCAGAGATACGGGGATGTAAATAATGTGACCTTGACACAAATGTTCGGATAATTATAAAGGTCTTTACATTTTCCAAGCAAATAAAAAAAAACTTCGCGGTTTCGAACCTGTGGCCTTCCGGGAGTGAGGCGGATGTGTTAACCACTACACTACAGATATGTTAACATGGGTGACCGAGAATACAGGCCGAGTAATTAAGGAAAAAGTAAAGAAACAACTCCTTCCATAGGAATAGCATTAGACCCAATTTTGGAGGCTCGTAACTCTGGTTCTAGTAGAGATTCGGGGATGTCCTTTGAGTATGTTATAGTGCAATTTGTCCCCCATCTGACCATACTAAAAACGTAGGGCTACGACAAACATGGGCCAAGTAATTAAGCAAAACGTAAACGAACAACCCCTCCATAGGAAAAGCGTTTGACCCAATTTTAGAGGCTCGTAACTCTGGTTCTAGTAGAGATTCGGGGATGTCCTTTGAGTATGTTATAGTGCAATTTGTCCCCCATCTGACCACACTAAAAACGTAGGGCTACGACAAACATGGGCCAAGTAATTAAGCAAAACGTAAACGAACAACCCCTCCATAGGAAAAGCGTTTGACCCAATTTTAGAGGCTCGTAACTCTGGTTCTAGTAGAGATTCGGGGATGTCCTTTGAGTATGTTATAGTGCAATTTGTCCCCCATCTAACCATACTAAAAACTTTGGGCTACGACAAACAGGGGCCGAGTACTTAAGCAAAACGTAAAGAAACAAACCCCTCCATAGGAAATGCATTAAACTAAATTTTCGAGGCTCGGAACTCTGGTTCTACCACAGATACGGGGATGTAAATAATGTGACCTTGACACAAATGTTCGGATAATTATAAAGGTCTTTACATTTTCCAAGCAAATAAAAAAAAAACTTCGCGGTTTCGAACCTGTGGCCTTCCGGGAGTGAGGCGGATGTGTTAACCACTACACTACAGATATGTTATCATGGGTGACCGAGAATACAGGCCGAGTAATTAAGGAAAAAGTAAAGAAACAACTCCTTCCATAGGAATAGCATTAGACCCAATTTTGGAGGCTCGTAACTCTGGTTCTAGTAGAGATACGGGGATGTCCTTTGAGTATGTTATAGTGCAATTTGTCCCCCATCTGACCATACTAAAAACGTAGGGCTACGACAAACATGGGCCAAGTAATTAAGCAAAACGTAAACGAACAGCCCCTCCTTAGGAAAAGCGTTTGACCCAATTTTAGAGGCTCGTAACTCTGGTTCTAGTAGAGATTCGGGGATGTCCTTTGAGTATGTTATAGTGCAATTTGTCCCCCATCTAACCATACTAAAAACTTTGGGCTACGACAAACAGGGGCCGAGTACTTAAGCAAAACGTAAAGAAACAAACCCCTCCATAGGAAATGCATTAAACTAAATTTTCGAGGCTCGGAACTCTGGTTCTACCAGAGATACGGGGATGTAAATAATGTGACCTTGACACAAATGTTCGGATAATTATAAAGGTCTTTACATTTTCCAAGCAAATAAAAAAAACTTCGCGGTTTCGAACCTGTGGCCTTCCGGGAGTGAGGCGGATGTGTTAACCACTACACTACAGATATGTTATCATGGGTGACCGAGAATACAGGCCGAGTAATTAAGGAAAAAGTAAAGAAACAACTCCTTCCATAGGAATAGCATTAGACCCAATTTTGGAGGCTCGTAACTCTGGTTCTAGTAGAGATACGGGGATGTCCTTTGAGTATGTTATAGTGCAATTTGTCCCCCATCTGACCATACTAAAAACGTAGGGCTACGACAAACATGGGCCAAGTAATTAAGCAAAACGTAAACGAACAGCCCCTCCTTAGGAAAAGCGTTTGACCCAATTTTAGAGGCTCGTAACTCTGGTTCTAGTAGAGATTCGGGGATGTCCTTTGAGTATGTTATAGTGCAATTTGTCCCCCATCTAACCATACTAAAAACTTTGGGCTACGACAAACAGGGGCCGAGTACTTAAGCAAAACGTAAAGAAACAAACCCCTCCATAGGAAATGCATTAAACTAAATTTTCGAGGCTCGGAACTCTGGTTCTACCAGAGATACGGGGATGTAAATAATGTGACCTTGACACAAATGTTCGGATAATTATAAAGGTCTTTACATTTTCCAAGCAAATAAAAAAAAACTTCGCGGTTTCGAACCTGTGGCCTTCCGGGAGTGAGGCGGATGTGTTAACCACTACACTACAGATATGTTAACATGGGTGACCGAGAATACAGGCCGAGTAATTAAGGAAAAAGTAAAGAAACAACTCCTTCCATAGGAATAGCATTAGACCCAATTTTGGAGGCTCGTAACTCTGGTTCTAGTAGAGATTCGGGGATGTCCTTTGAGTATGTTATAGTGCAATTTGTCCCCCATCTGACCATACTAAAAACGTAGGGCTACGACAAACATGGGCCAAGTAATTAAGCAAAACGTAAACGAACAACCCCTCCATAGGAAAAGCGTTTGACCCAATTTTAGAGGCTCGTAACTCTGGTTCTAGTAGAGATTCGGGGATGTCCTTTGAGTATGTTATAGTGCAATTTGTCCCCCATCTGACCACACTAAAAACGTAGGGCTACGACAAACATGGGCCAAGTAATTAAGCAAAACGTAAACGAACAACCCCTCCATAGGAAAAGCGTTTGACCCAATTTTAGAGGCTCGTAACTCTGGTTCTAGTAGAGATTCGGGGATGTCCTTTGAGTATGTTATAGTGCAATTTGTCCCCCATCTGACCACACTAAAAACGTAGGGCTACGACAAACATGGGCCAAGTAATTAAGCAAAACGTAAACGAACAACCCCTCCATAGGAAAAGCGTTTGACCCAATTTTAGAGGCTCGTAACTCTGGTTCTAGTAGAGATTCGGGGATGTCCTTTGAGTATGTTATAGTGCAATTTGTCCCCATCTAACCATACTAAAAACTTTGGGCTACGACAAACAGGGGCCGAGTACTTAAGCAAAACGTAAAGAAACAAACCCCTCCATAGGAAATGCATTAAACTAAATTTTCGAGGCTCGGAACTCTGGTTCTACCACAGATACGGGGATGTAAATAATGTGACCTTGACACAAATGTTCGGATAATTATAAAGGTCTTTACATTTTCCAAGCAAATAAAAAAAAAACTTCGCGGTTTCGAACCTGTGGCCTTCCGGGAGTGAGGCGGATGTGTTAACCACTACACTACAGATATGTTATCATGGGTGACCGAGAATACAGGCCGAGTAATTAAGGAAAAAGTAAAGAAACAACTCCTTCCATAGGAATAGCATTAGACCCAATTTTGGAGGCTCGTAACTCTGGTTCTAGTAGAGATACGGGGATGTCCTTTGAGTATGTTATAGTGCAATTTGTCCCCCATCTGACCATACTAAAAACGTAGGGCTACGACAAACATGGGCCAAGTAATTAAGCAAAACGTAAACGAACAGCCCCTCCTTAGGAAAAGCGTTTGACCCAATTTTAGAGGCTCGTAACTCTGGTTCTAGTAGAGATTCGGGGATGTCCTTTGAGTATGTTATAGTGCAATTTGTCCCCCATCTAACCATACTAAAAACTTTGGGCTACGACAAACAGGGGCCGAGTACTTAAGCAAAACGTAAAGAAACAAACCCCTCCATAGGAAATGCATTAAACTAAATTTTCGAGGCTCGGAACTCTGGTTCTACCAGAGATACGGGGATGTAAATAATGTGACCTTGACACAAATGTTCGGATAATTATAAAGGTCTTTACATTTTCCAAGCAAATAAAAAAAAACTTCGCGGTTTCGAACCTGTGGCCTTCCGGGAGTGAGGCGGATGTGTTAACCACTACACTACAGATATGTTAACATGGGTGACCGAGAATACAGGCCGAGTAATTAAGGAAAAAGTAAAGAAACAACTCCTTCCATAGGAATAGCATTAGACCCAATTTTGGAGGCTCGTAACTCTGGTTCTAGTAGAGATTCGGGGATGTCCTTTGAGTATGTTATAGTGCAATTTGTCCCCCATCTGACCATACTAAAAACGTAGGGCTACGACAAACATGGGCCAAGTAATTAAGCAAAACGTAAACGAACAACCCCTCCATAGGAAAAGCGTTTGACCCAATTTTAGAGGCTCGTAACTCTGGTTCTAGTAGAGATTCGGGGATGTCCTTTGAGTATGTTATAGTGCAATTTGTCCCCCATCTGACCACACTAAAAACGTAGGGCTACGACAAACATGGGCCAAGTAATTAAGCAAAACGTAAACGAACAACCCCTCCATAGGAAAAGCGTTTGACCCAATTTTAGAGGCTCGTAACTCTGGTTCTAGTAGAGATTCGGGGATGTCCTTTGAGTATGTTATAGTGCAATTTGTCCCCCATCTAACCATACTAAAAACTTTGGGCTACGACAAACAGGGGCCGAGTACTTAAGCAAAACGTAAAGAAACAAACCCCTCCATAGGAAATGCATTAAACTAAATTTTCGAGGCTCGGAACTCTGGTTCTACCACAGATACGGGGATGTAAATAATGTGACCTTGACACAAATGTTCGGATAATTATAAAGGTCTTTACATTTTCCAAGCAAATAAAAAAAAAAACTTCGCGGTTTCGAACCTGTGGCCTTCCGGGAGTGAGGCGGATGTGTTAACCACTACACTACAGATATGTTATCATGGGTGACCGAGAATACAGGCCGAGTAATTAAGGAAAAAGTAAAGAAACAACTCCTTCCATAGGAATAGCATTAGACCCAATTTTGGAGGCTCGTAACTCTGGTTCTAGTAGAGATACGGGGATGTCCTTTGAGTATGTTATAGTGCAATTTGTCCCCCATCTGACCATACTAAAAACGTAGGGCTACGACAAACATGGGCCAAGTAATTAAGCAAAACGTAAACGAACAGCCCCTCCTTAGGAAAAGCGTTTGACCCAATTTTAGAGGCTCGTAACTCTGGTTCTAGTAGAGATTCGGGGATGTCCTTTGAGTATGTTATAGTGCAATTTGTCCCCCATCTAACCATACTAAAAACTTTGGGCTACGACAAACAGGGGCCGAGTACTTAAGCAAAACGTAAAGAAACAAACCCCTCCATAGGAAATGCATTAAACTAAATTTTCGAGGCTCGGAACTCTGGTTCTACCAGAGATACGGGGATGTAAATAATGTGACCTTGACACAAATGTTCGGATAATTATAAAGGTCTTTACATTTTCCAAGCAAATAAAAAAAAACTTCGCGGTTTCGAACCTGTGGCCTTCCGGGAGTGAGGCGGATGTGTTAACCACTACACTACAGATATGTTATCATGGGTGACCGAGAATACAGGCCGAGTAATTAAGGAAAAAGTAAAGAAACAACTCCTTCCATAGGAATAGCATTAGACCCAATTTTGGAGGCTCGTAACTCTGGTTCTAGTAGAGATACGGGGATGTCCTTTGAGTATGTTATAGTGCAATTTGTCCCCCATCTGACCATACTAAAAACGTAGGGCTACGACAAACATGGGCCAAGTAATTAAGCAAAACGTAAACGAACAGCCCCTCCTTAGGAAAAGCGTTTGACCCAATTTTAGAGGCTCGTAACTCTGGTTCTAGTAGAGATTCGGGGATGTCCTTTGAGTATGTTATAGTGCAATTTGTCCCCCATCTAACCATACTAAAAACTTTGGGCTACGACAAACAGGGGCCGAGTACTTAAGCAAAACGTAAAGAAACAAACCCCTCCATAGGAAATGCATTAAACTAAATTTTCGAGGCTCGGAACTCTGGTTCTACCAGAGATACGGGGATGTAAATAATGTGACCTTGACACAAATGTTCGGATAATTATAAAGGTCTTTACATTTTCCAAGCAAATTAAAAAAAAAACTTCGCGGTTTCGAACCTGTGGCCTTCCGGGAGTGAGGCGGATGTGTTAACCACTACACTACAGATATGTTATCATGGGTGACCGAGAATACAGGCCGAGTAATTAAGGAAAAAGTAAAGAAACAACTCCTTCCATAGGAATAGCATTAGACCCAATTTTGGAGGCTCGTAACTCTGGTTCTAGTAAAGATTCGGGGATGTCCTTTGAGTATGTTATAGTGCAATTTGTCCCCCATCTGACCATACTAAAAACGTAGGGCTACGACAAACATGGGCCAAGTAATTAAGCAAAACGTAAACGAACAACTCCTCCATAGGAAAAGCGTTTGACCCAATTTTAGAGGCTCGTAACTCTGGTTCTAGTAGAGATTTGGGGATGTCCTTTGAGTATGTTATAGTGCAATTTGTCCCCCATCTGACCACACTAAAAACGTAGGGCTACGACAAACATGGGCCAAGTAATTAAGCAAAACGTAAACGAACAACCCCTCCATAGGAAAAGCGTTTGACCCAATTTTAGAGGCTCGTAACTCTGGTTCTAGTAGAGATTCGGGGATGTCCTTTGAGTATGTTATAGTGCAATTTGTTCCCCATCTAACCATACTAAAAACTTTGGGTTACGACAAACAGGGACCGAGTACTTAAGCAAAACGTAAAGAAACAAACCCCTCCATAGGAAATGCTTTAGACTATACTTTGCAGGCTCGTAACTCTGTTTCTACTAGAGATACGGGGTTGTCCTTTGAGTATGTTATAGCCCAATATGTCCCCCATCCTACTATACCAAAGGTTTGGGGTTGCCTCAAACAGGGGCCGAGAAATTAAGCGAAATATTCAAAAACATGCCATAGAAATAGCGTCACACCCAGCTTTAGAGTCTCGTAACTCTAGTTCTACTAGACATATAGGGATGTCCTTTGAGTATGTTATAGTGCAATTTGTCCCCCATCTAACCATACTAAAAACTTTGGGTTACGACAAACAGGGGCCGAGTACTTAAGCAAAACGTAAAGAAACAAACCCCTCCATAGGAAATGCATTAAACTAAATTTTCGAGGCTCGGAACTCTGGTTCTACCAGAGATACGGGGATGTAAATAATGTGACCTTGACACAAATGTTCGGATAATTATAAAGGTCTTTACATTTTCCAAGCAAATAAAAAAAAACTTCGCGGTTTCGAACCTGTGGCCTTCCGGGAGTGAGGCGGATGTGTTAACCACTACACTACAGATATGTTATCATGGGTGACCTAGAATACAGGCCGAGTAATTAAGGAAAAAGTAAAGAAACAACTCCTTCCATAGGAATAGCATTAGACCCAATTTTGGAGGCTCGTAACTCTGGTTCTAGTAGAGATTCGGGGATGTCCTTTGAGTATGTTATAGTGCAATTTGTCCCCCATCTAACCATACTAAAAACTTTGGGCTACGACAAACAGGGGCCGAGTACTTAAGCAAAACGTAAAGAAACAAACCCCTCCATAGGAAATGCATTAAACTAAATTTTCGAGGCTCGGAACTCTGGTTCTACCAGAGATACGGGGATGTAAATAATGTGACCTTGACACAAATGTTCGGATAATTATAAAGGTCTTTACATTTTCCAAGCAAATAAAAAAAAACTTCGCGGTTTCGAACCTGTGGCCTTCCGGGAGTGAGGCGGATGTGTTAACCACTACACTACAGATATGTTATCATGGGTGACCGAGAATACAGGCCGAGTAATTAAGGAAAAAGTAAAGAAACAACTCCTTCCATAGGAATAGCATTAGACCCAATTTTGGAGGCTCGTAACTCTGGTTCTAGTAGAGATACGGGGATGTCCTTTGAGTATGTTATAGTGCAATTTGTCCCCCATCTGACCATACTAAAAACGTAGGGCTACGACAAACATGGGCCAAGTAATTAAGCAAAACGTAAACGAACAGCCCCTCCTTAGGAAAAGCGTTTGACCCAATTTTAGAGGCTCGTAACTCTGGTTCTAGTAGAGATTCGGGGATGTCCTTTGAGTATGTTATAGTGCAATTTGTCCCCCATCTAACCATACTAAAAACTTTGGGCTACGACAAACAGGGGCCGAGTACTTAAGCAAAACGTAAAGAAACAAACCCCTCCATAGGAAATGCATTAAACTAAATTTTCGAGGCTCGGAACTCTGGTTCTACCAGAGATACGGGGATGTAAATAATGTGACCTTGACACAAATGTTCGGATAATTATAAAGGTCTTTACATTTTCCAAGCAAATAAAAAAAAAACTTCGCGGTTTCGAACCTGTGGCCTTCCGGGAGTGAGGCGGATGTGTTAACCACTACACTACAGATATGTTATCATGGGTGACCGAGAATACAGGCCGAGTAATTAAGGAAAAAGTAAAGAAACAACTCCTTCCATAGGAATAGCATTAGACCCAATTTTGGAGGCTCGTAACTCTGGTTCTAGTAGAGATTCGGGGATGTCCTTTGAGTATGTTATAGTGCAATTTGTCCCCCATCTGACCATACTAAAAACGTAGGGCTACGACAAACATGGGCCAAGTAATTAAGCAAAACGTAAACGAACAACTCCTCCATAGGAAAAGCGTTTGACCCAATTTTAGAGGCTCGTAACTCTGGTTCTAGTAGAGATTTGGGGATGTCCTTTGAGTATGTTATAGTGCAATTTGTCCCCCATCTGACCACACTAAAAACGTAGGGCTACGACAAACATGGGCCAAGTAATTAAGCAAAACGTAAACGAACAACCCCTCCATAGGAAAAGCGTTTGACCCAATTTTAGAGGCTCGTAACTCTGGTTCTAGTAGAGATTCGGGGATGTCCTTTGAGTATGTTATAGTGCAATTTGTTCCCCATCTAACCATACTAAAAACTTTGGGTTACGACAAACAGGGACCGAGTACTTAAGCAAAACGTAAAGAAACAAACCCCTCCATAGGAAATGCTTTAGACTATACTTTGCAGGCTCGTAACTCTGTTTCTACTAGAGATACGGGGTTGTCCTTTGAGTATGTTATAGCCCAATATGTCCCCCATCCTACTATACCAAAGGTTTGGGGTTGCCTCAAACAGGGGCCGAGAAATTAAGCGAAATATTCAAAAACATGCCATAGAAATAGCGTCACACCCAGCTTTAGAGTCTCGTAACTCTAGTTCTACTAGACGTATAGGGATGTCCTTTGAGTATGTTATAGTCCAATTTGTCCCCCATCCAACCATACCAAGAACATAGTGCTACGACAAACAGGGGCCGAGATATTAAGCAAAACGTAAAGAAACAAACCCCTCCATAGGAAATGCATTAAACTAAATTTTCGAGGCTCGGAACTCTGGTTCTACCACAGATACGGGGATGTAAATAATGTGACCTTGACACAAATGTTCGGATAATTATAAAGGTCTTTACATTTTCCAAGCAAATAAAAAAAAACTTCGCGGTTTCGAACCTGTGGCCTTCCGGGAGTGAGGCGGATGTGTTAACCACTACACTACAGATATGTTATCATGGGTGACCGAGAATACAGGCCGAGTAATTAAGGAAAAAGTAAAGAAACAACTCCTTCCATAGGAATAGCATTAGACCCAATTTTGGAGGCTCGTAACTCTGGTTCTAGTAGAGATACGGGGATGTCCTTTGAGTATGTTATAGTGCAATTTGTCCCCCATCTGACCATACTAAAAACGTAGGGCTACGACAAACATGGGCCAAGTAATTAAGCAAAACGTAAACGAACAGCCCCTCCTTAGGAAAAGCGTTTGACCCAATTTTAGAGGCTCGTAACTCTGGTTCTAGTAGAGATTCGGGGATGTCCTTTGAGTATGTTATAGTGCAATTTGTCCCCCATCTAACCATACTAAAAACTTTGGGCTACGACAAACAGGGGCCGAGTACTTAAGCAAAACGTAAAGAAACAAACCCCTCCATAGGAAATGCATTAAACTAAATTTTCGAGGCTCGGAACTCTGGTTCTACCAGAGATACGGGGATGTAAATAATGTGACCTTGACACAAATGTTCGGATAATTATAAAGGTCTTTACATTTTCCAAGCAAATAAAAAAAAACTTCGCGGTTTCGAACCTGTGGCCTTCCGGGAGTGAGGCGGATGTGTTAACCACTACACTACAGATATGTTATCATGGGTGACCGAGAATACAGGCCGAGTAATTAAGGAAAAAGTAAAGAAACAACTCCTTCCATAGGAATAGCATTAGACCCAATTTTGGAGGCTCGTAACTCTGGTTCTAGTAGAGATACGGGGATGTCCTTTGAGTATGTTATAGTGCAATTTGTCCCCCATCTGACCATACTAAAAACGTAGGGCTACGACAAACATGGGCCAAGTAATTAAGCAAAACGTAAACGAACAGCCCCTCCTTAGGAAAAGCGTTTGACCCAATTTTAGAGGCTCGTAACTCTGGTTCTAGTAGAGATTCGGGGATGTCCTTTGAGTATGTTATAGTGCAATTTGTCCCTAATCTAACCATACTAAAAACTTTGGGCTACGACAAACAGGGGCCGAGTACTTAAGCAAAACGTAAAGAAACAAACCCCTCCATAGGAAATGCATTAAACTAAATTTTCGAGGCTCGGAACTCTGGTTCTACCAGAGATACGGGGATGTAAATAATGTGACCTTGACACAAATGTTCGGATAATTATAAAGGTCTTTACATTTTCCAAGCAAATAAAAAAAAAACTTCGCGGTTTCGAACCTGTGGCCTTCCGGGAGTGAGGCGGATGTGTTAACCACTACACTACAGATATGTTATCATGGGTGACCGAGAATACAGGCCGAGTAATTAAGGAAAAAGTAAAGAAACAACTCCTTCCATAGGAATAGCATTAGACCCAATTTTGGAGGCTCGTAACTCTGGTTCTAGTAGAGATTCGGGGATGTCCTTTGAGTATGTTATAGTGCAATTTGTCCCCCATCTGACCATACTAAAAACGTAGGGCTACGACAAACATGGGCCAAGTAATTAAGCAAAACGTAAACGAACAACTCCTCCATAGGAAAAGCGTTTGACCCAATTTTAGAGGCTCGTAACTCTGGTTCTAGTAGAGATTTGGGGATGTCCTTTGAGTATGTTATAGTGCAATTTGTCCCCCATCTGACCACACTAAAAACGTAGGGCTACGACAAACATGGGCCAAGTAATTAAGCAAAACGTAAACGAACAACCCCTCCATAGGAAAAGCGTTTGACCCAATTTTAGAGGCTCGTAACTCTGGTTCTAGTAGAGATTCGGGGATGTCCTTTGAGTATGTTATAGTGCAATTTGTTCCCCATCTAACCATACTAAAAACTTTGGGCTACGACAAACAGGGGCCGAGTACTTAAGCAAAACGTAAAGAAACAAACCCCTCCATAGGAAATGCATTAAACTAAATTTTCGAGGCTCGGAACTCTGGTTCTACCAGAGATACGGGGATGTAAATAATGTGACCTTGACACAAATGTTCGGATAATTATAAAGGTCTTTACATTTTCCAAGCAAATAAAAAAAACTTCGCGGTTTCGAACCTGTGGCCTTCCGGGAGTGAGGCGGATGTGTTAACCACTACACTACAGATATGTTATCATGGGTGACCGAGAATACAGGCCGAGTAATTAAGGAAAAAGTAAAGAAACAACTCCTTCCATAGGAATAGCATTAGACCCAATTTTGGAGGCTCGTAACTCTGGTTCTAGTAGAGATTCGGGGATGTCCTTTGAGTATGTTATAGTGCAATTTGTCCCCCATCTAACCATACTAAAAACTTTGGGCTACGACAAACAGGGGCCGAGTACTTAAGCAAAACGTAAAGAAACAAACCCCTCCATAGGAAATGCATTAAACTAAATTTTCGAGGCTCGGAACTCTGGTTCTACCAGAGATACGGGGATGTAAATAATGTGACCTTGACACAAATGTTCGGATAATTATAAAGGTCTTTACATTTTCCAAGCAAATAAAAAAAAACTTCGCGGTTTCGAACCTGTGGCCTTCCGGGAGTGAGGCGGATGTGTTAACCACTACACTACAGATATGTTATCATGGGTGACCGAGAATACAGGCCGAGTAATTAAGGAAAAAGTAAAGAAACAACTCCTTCCATAGGAATAGCATTAGACCCAATTTTGGAGGCTCGTAACTCTGGTTCTAGTAGAGATACGGGGATGTCCTTTGAGTATGTTATAGTGCAATTTGTCCCCCATCTGACCATACTAAAAACGTAGGGCTACGACAAACATGGGCCAAGTAATTAAGCAAAACGTAAACGAACAGCCCCTCCTTAGGAAAAGCGTTTGACCCAATTTTAGAGGCTCGTAACTCTGGTTCTAGTAGAGATTCGGGGATGTCCTTTGAGTATGTTATAGTGCAATTT
The DNA here is from genome assembly GCF_054372755.1 of Phalangium opilio. Taxonomy (NCBI): domain Eukaryota; kingdom Metazoa; phylum Arthropoda; class Arachnida; order Opiliones; family Phalangiidae; genus Phalangium; species Phalangium opilio. The sequence goes on from NW_028324144.1 coordinate 5,490,183, forward strand.
GTCCCCCATCTAACCATACTAAAAACTTTGGGCTACGACAAACAGGGGCCGAGTACTTAAGCAAAACGTAAAGAAACAAACCCCTCCATAGGAAATGCATTAAACTAAATTTTCGAGGCTCGGAACTCTGGTTCTACCAGAGATACGGGGATGTAAATAATGTGACCTTGACACAAATGTTCGGATAATTATAAAGGTCTTTACATTTTCCAAGCAAATAAAAAAAAACTTCGCGGTTTCGAACCTGTGGCCTTCCGGGAGTGAGGCGGATGTGTTAACCACTACACTACAGATATGTTATCATGGGTGACCGAGAATACAGGCCGAGTAATTAAGGAAAAAGTAAAGAAACAACTCCTTCCATAGGAATAGCATTAGACCCAATTTTGGAGGCTCGTAACTCTGGTTCTAGTAGAGATACGGGGATGTCCTTTGAGTATGTTATAGTGCAATTTGTCCCCCATCTGACCATACTAAAAACGTAGGGCTACGACAAACATGGGCCAAGTAATTAAGCAAAACGTAAACGAACAACTCCTCCATAGGAAAAGCGTTTGACCCAATTTTAGAGGCTCGTAACTCTGGTTCTAGTAGAGATTTGGGGATGTCCTTTGAGTATGTTATAGTGCAATTTGTCCCCCATCTGACCACACTAAAAACGTAGGGCTACGACAAACATGGGCCAAGTAATTAAGCAAAACGTAAACGAACAACCCCTCCATAGGAAAAGCGTTTGACCCAATTTTAGAGGCTCGTAACTCTGGTTCTAGTAGAGATTCGGGGATGTCCTTTGAGTATGTTATAGTGCAATTTGTTCCCCATCTAACCATACTAAAAACTTTGGGCTACGACAAACAGGGGCCGAGTACTTAAGCAAAACGTAAAGAAACAAACCCCTCCATAGGAAATGCATTAAACTAAATTTTCGAGGCTCGGAACTCTGGTTCTACCAGAGATACGGGGATGTAAATAATGTGACCTTGACACAAATGTTCGGATAATTATAAAGGTCTTTACATTTTCCAAGCAAATAAAAAAAACTTCGCGGTTTCGAACCTGTGGCCTTCCGGGAGTGAGGCGGATGTGTTAACCACTACACTACAGATATGTTATCATGGGTGACCGAGAATACAGGCCGAGTAATTAAGGAAAAAGTAAAGAAACAACTCCTTCCATAGGAATAGCATTAGACCCAATTTTGGAGGCTCGTAACTCTGGTTCTAGTAGAGATTCGGGGATGTCCTTTGAGTATGTTATAGTGCAATTTGTCCCCCATCTGACCATACTAAAAACGTAGGGCTACGACAAACATGGGCCAAGTAATTAAGCAAAACGTAAACGAACAACTCCTCCATAGGAAAAGCGTTTGACCCAATTTTAGAGGCTCGTAACTCTGGTTCTAGTAGAGATTTGGGGATGTCCTTTGAGTATGTTATAGTGCAATTTGTCCCCCATCTGACCACACTAAAAACGTAGGGCTACGACAAACATGGGCCAAGTAATTAAGCAAAACGTAAACGAACAACCCCTCCATAGGAAAAGCGTTTGACCCAATTTTAGAGGCTCGTAACTCTGGTTCTAGTAGAGATTCGGGGATGTCCTTTGAGTATGTTATAGTGCAATTTGTTCCCCATCTAACCATACTAAAAACTTTGGGTTACGACAAACAGGGACCGAGTACTTAAGCAAAACGTAAAGAAACAAACCCCTCCATAGGAAATGCTTTAGACTATACTTTGCAGGCTCGTAACTCTGTTTCTACTAGAGATACGGGGTTGTCCTTTGAGTATGTTATAGCCCAATATGTCCCCCATCCTACTATACCAAAGGTTTGGGGTTGCCTCAAACAGGGGCCGAGAAATTAAGCGAAATATTCAAAAACATGCCATAGAAATAGCGTCACACCCAGCTTTAGAGTCTCGTAACTCTAGTTCTACTAGACATATAGGGATGTCCTTTGAGTATGTTATAGTCCAATTTGTCCCCCATCCAACCATACCAAGAACATAGTGCTACGACAAACAGGGGCCGAGATATTAAGCAAAACGTAAAGAAACAAACCCCTCCATAGGAAATGCATTAAACTAAATTTTCGAGGCTCGGAACTCTGGTTCTACCACAGATACGGGGATGTAAATAATGTGACCTTGACACAAATGTTCGGATAATTATAAAGGTCTTTACATTTTCCAAGCAAATAAAAAAAAACTTCGCGGTTTCGAACCTGTGGCCTTCCGGGAGTGAGGCGGATGTGTTAACCACTACACTACAGATATGTTATCATGGGTGACCGAGAATACAGGCCGAGTAATTAAGGAAAAAGTAAAGAAACAACTCCTTCCATAGGAATAGCATTAGACCCAATTTTGGAGGCTCGTAACTCTGGTTCTAGTAGAGATACGGGGATGTCCTTTGAGTATGTTATAGTGCAATTTGTCCCCCATCTGACCATACTAAAAACGTAGGGCTACGACAAACATGGGCCAAGTAATTAAGCAAAACGTAAACGAACAGCCCCTCCTTAGGAAAAGCGTTTGACCCAATTTTAGAGGCTCGTAACTCTGGTTCTAGTAGAGATTCGGGGATGTCCTTTGAGTATGTTATAGTGCAATTTGTCCCCCATCTAACCATACTAAAAACTTTGGGCTACGACAAACAGGGGCCGAGTACTTAAGCAAAACGTAAAGAAACAAACCCCTCCATAGGAAATGCATTAAACTAAATTTTCGAGGCTCGGAACTCTGGTTCTACCAGAGATACGGGGATGTAAATAATGTGACCTTGACACAAATGTTCGGATAATTATAAAGGTCTTTACATTTTCCAAGCAAATAAAAAAAAACTTCGCGGTTTCGAACCTGTGGCCTTCCGGGAGTGAGGCGGATGTGTTAACCACTACACTACAGATATGTTATCATGGGTGACCGAGAATACAGGCCGAGTAATTAAGGAAAAAGTAAAGAAACAACTCCTTCCATAGGAATAGCATTAGACCCAATTTTGGAGGCTCGTAACTCTGGTTCTAGTAGAGATACGGGGATGTCCTTTGAGTATGTTATAGTGCAATTTGTCCCCCATCTGACCATACTAAAAACGTAGGGCTACGACAAACATGGGCCAAGTAATTAAGCAAAACGTAAACGAACAGCCCCTCCTTAGGAAAAGCGTTTGACCCAATTTTAGAGGCTCGTAACTCTGGTTCTAGTAGAGATTCGGGGATGTCCTTTGAGTATGTTATAGTGCAATTTGTCCCCCATCTAACCATACTAAAAACTTTGGGCTACGACAAACAGGGGCCGAGTACTTAAGCAAAACGTAAAGAAACAAACCCCTCCATAGGAAATGCATTAAACTAAATTTTCGAGGCTCGGAACTCTGGTTCTACCAGAGATACGGGGATGTAAATAATGTGACCTTGACACAAATGTTCGGATAATTATAAAGGTCTTTACATTTTCCAAGCAAATAAAAAAAAAAACTTCGCGGTTTCGAACCTGTGGCCTTCCGGGAGTGAGGCGGATGTGTTAACCACTACACTACAGATATGTTATCATGGGTGACCGAGAATACAGGCCGAGTAATTAAGGAAAAAGTAAAGAAACAACTCCTTCCATAGGAATAGCATTAGACCCAATTTTGGAGGCTCGTAACTCTGGTTCTAGTAGAGATTCGGGGATGTCCTTTGAGTATGTTATAGTGCAATTTGTCCCCCATCTGACCATACTAAAAACGTAGGGCTACGACAAACATGGGCCAAGTAATTAAGCAAAACGTAAACGAACAACTCCTCCATAGGAAAAGCGTTTGACCCAATTTTAGAGGCTCGTAACTCTGGTTCTAGTAGAGATTTGGGGATGTCCTTTGAGTATGTTATAGTGCAATTTGTCCCCCATCTGACCACACTAAAAACGTAGGGCTACGACAAACATGGGCCAAGTAATTAAGCAAAACGTAAACGAACAACCCCTCCATAGGAAAAGCGTTTGACCCAATTTTAGAGGCTCGTAACTCTGGTTCTAGTAGAGATTCGGGGATGTCCTTTGCGTATGTTATAGTGCAATTTGTTCCCCATCTAACCATACTAAAAACTTTGGGTTACGACAAACAGGGACCGAGTACTTAAGCAAAACGTAAAGAAACAAACCCCTCCATAGGAAATGCTTTAGACTATACTTTGCAGGCTCGTAACTCTGTTTCTACTAGAGATACGGGGTTGTCCTTTGAGTATGTTATAGCCCAATATGTCCCCCATCCTACTATACCAAAGGTTTGGGGTTGCCTCAAACAGGGGCCGAGAAATTAAGCGAAATATTCAAAAACATGCCATAGAAATAGCGTCACACCCAGCTTTAGAGTCTCGTAACTCTAGTTCTACTAGACATATAGGGATGTCCTTTGAGTATGTTATAGTCCAATTTGTCCCACATCCAACCATACCAAGAACATAGTGCTACGACAAACAGGGGCCGAGATATTAAGCAAAACGTAAAGAAACAAACCCCTCCATAGGAAATGCATTAAACTAAATTTTCGAGGCTCGGAACTCTGGTTCTACCACAGATACGGGGATGTAAATAATGTGACCTTGACACAAATGTTCGGATAATTATAAAGGTCTTTACATTTTCCAAGCAAATAAAAAAAAACTTCGCGGTTTCGAACCTGTGGCCTTCCGGGAGTGAGGCGGATGTGTTAACCACTACACTACAGATATGTTATCATGGGTGACCGAGAATACAGGCCGAGTAATTAAGGAAAAAGTAAAGAAACAACTCCTTCCATAGGAATAGCATTAGACCCAATTTTGGAGGCTCGTAACTCTGGTTCTAGTAGAGATTCGGGGATGTCCTTTGAGTATGTTATAGTGCAATTTGTCCCCCATCTGACCATACTAAAAACGTAGGGCTACGACAAACATGGGCCAAGTAATTAAGCAAAACGTAAACGAACAACCCCTCCATAGGAAAAGCGTTTGACCCAATTTTAGAGGCTCGTAACTCTGGTTCTAGTAGAGATTCGGGGATGTCCTTTGAGTATGTTATAGTGCAATTTGTCCTCCATCTGACCACACTAAAAACGTAGGGCTACGACAAACATGGGCCAAGTAATTAAGCAAAACGTAAACGAACAACCCCTCCATAGGAAAAGCGTTTGACCCAATTTTAGAGGCTCGTAACTCTGGTTCTAGTAGAGATTCGGGGATGTCCTTTGAGTATGTTATAGTGCAATTTGTCCCCCATCTAACCATACTAAAAACTTTGGGCTACGACAAACAGGGGCCGAGTACTTAAGCAAAACGTAAAGAAACAAACCCCTCCATAGGAAATGCATTAAACTAAATTTTCGAGGCTCGGAACTCTGGTTCTACCACAGATACGGGGATGTAAATAATGTGACCTTGACACAAATGTTCGGATAATTATAAAGGTCTTTACATTTTCCAAGCAAATAAAAAAAAAAACTTCGCGGTTTCGAACCTGTGGCCTTCCGGGAGTGAGGCGGATGTGTTAACCACTACACTACAGATATGTTATCATGGGTGACCGAGAATACAGGCCGAGTAATTAAGAAAAAAGTAAAGAAACAACTCCTTCCATAGGAATAGCATTAGACCCAATTTTGGAGGCTCGTAACTCTGGTTCTAGTAGAGATACGGGGATGTCCTTTGAGCAAGTTATAGTGCAATTTGCACCCCATCTAACCATACTAAAAACTTTGGGTTACGACAAACAGGGACCGAGTACTTAAGCAAAACGTAAAGAAACAAACCCCTCCATAGGAAATGCTTTAGACTATACTTTGCAGGCTCTTAACTCTGTTTCTACTAGAGATACGGGGTTGTCCTTTGAGTATGTTATAGCCCAATATGTCCCCCATCCTACTATACCAAAGGTTTGGGGTTGCCTCAAACAGGGGCCGAGAAATTAAGCGAAATATTCAAAAACATGCCATAGAAATAGCGTCACACCCAGCTTTAGAGTCTCGTAACTCTAGTTCTACTAGACATATAGGGATGTCCTTTGAGTATGTTATAGTCCAATTTGTCCCCCATCCAACCATACCAAGAACATAGTGCTACGACAAACAGGGGCCGAGATATTAAGCAAAATGTTCGTCAACGTATGTTATCGTCTCACTTATATTTGCTATGTTACTTATGATTTTAGCACTGATCTTTGTAGGCTCATAACTCTCGTTCTATTAGAGATACGGGGATCTCCTTTGGATATGTTATAGTACTCTTTGCTCCCCATACAATGATACTTTAAACTTGAGGCTACCTCAATATCGTCGTCAACTTATTTTTTGTCTCACTTATTGTTAGGAGGTTACTTTTGATTTTTGAAAATAAACTTTGCAGGCTCGTAACTCTTTTTCTACTAGAGATACGGGGATGTCCTTTGAGTATGTTATAGCCCAATTTGTCCCCCATCTAACCATACTAAAAACTTTGGGCTACGACAAACAGGGGCCGAGTACTTAAGCAAAACGTAAAGAAACAAACCCCTCCATAGGAAATGCATTAAACTAAATTTTCGAGGCTCGGAACTCTGGTTCTACCAGAGATACGGGGATGTAAATAATGTGACCTTGACACAAATGTTCGGATAATTATAAAGGTCTTTACATTTTCCAAGCAAATAAAAAAAAAAACTTCCCGGTTTCGAACCTGTGGCCTTCCGGGAGTGAGGCGGATGTGTTAACCACTACACTACAGATATGTTATCATGGGTGACCGAGAATACAGGCCGAGTAATTAAGGAAAAAGTAAAGAAACAACTCCTTCCATAGGAATAGCATTAGACCCAATTTTGGAGGCTCGTAACTCTGGTTCTAGTAGAGATACGGGGATGTCCTTTGAGTATGTTATAGTGCAATTTGTCCCCCATCTGACCATACTAAAAACGTAGGGCTACGACAAACATGGGCCAAGTAATTAAGCAAAACGTAAACGAACAACCCCTCCATAGGAAAAGCGTTTGACCCAATTTTAGAGGCTCGTAACTCTGGTTCTAGTAGAGATTCGGGGATGTCCTTTGAGTATGTTATAGTGCAATTTGTTCCCCATCTAACCATACTAAAAACTTTGGGTTACGACAAACAGGGACCGAGTACTTAAGCTAAACGTAAAGAAACAAACCCCTCCATAGGAAATGCTTTAGACTATACTTTGCAGGCTCGTAACTCTGTTTCTACTAGAGATACGGGGTTGTCCTTTGAGTATGTTATAGCCCAATATGTCCCCCATACTACTATACCAAAGGTTTGGGGTTGCCTCAAACAGGGGTCGAGAAATTAAGCGAAATATTCAAAAACATGCCATAGAAATAGCGTCACACCCAGCTTTAGAGTCTCGTAACTCTAGTTCTACTAGACATATAGGGATGTCCTTTGAGTATGTTATAGTCCAATTTGTCCCCCATCCAACCATACCAAGAACATAGTGCTACGACAAACAGGGGCCGAGATATTAAGCAAAATGTTCGTCAACGTATGTTATCGTCTCACTTATATTTGCTATGTTACTTATGATTTTAGCACTGATCTTTGTAGGCTCATAACTCTCGTTCTATTAGAGATACGGGGATCTCCTTTGGATATGTTATAGTACTCTTTGCTCCCCATACAATGATACTTTAAACTTGAGGCTACCTCAATATCGTCGTCAACTTATTTTTTGTCTCACTTATTGTTAGGAGGTTACTTTTGATTTTTGAAAATAAACTTTGCAGGCTCGTAACTCTTTTTCTACTAGAGATACGGGGATGTCCTTTGAGTATGTTATAGCCCAATTTGTCCCCCATCTAACCATACTAAAAACTTTGGGCTACGACAAACAGGGGCCGAGTACTTAAGCAAAACGTAAAGAAACAAACCCCTCCATAGGAAATGCATTAAACTAAATTTTCGAGGCTCGGAACTCTGGTTCTACCAGAGATACGGGGATGTAAATAATGTGACCTTGACACAAATGTTCGGATAATTATAAAGGTCTTTACATTTTCCAAGCAAATAAAAAAAAACTTCCCGGTTTCGAACCTGTGGCCTTCCGGGAGTGAGGCGGATGTGTTAACCACTACACTACAGATATGTTATCATGGGTGACCGAGAATACAGGCCGAGTAATTAAGGAAAAAGTAAAGAAACAACTCCTTCCATAGGAATAGCATTAGACCCAATTTTGGAGGCTCGTAACTCTGGTTCTAGTAGAGATACGGGGATGTCCTTTGAGTATGTTATAGTGCAATTTGTCCACCATCTGACCATACTAAAAACGTAGGGCTACGACAAACATGGGCCAAGTAATTAAGCAAAACGTAAACGAACAACCCCTCCATAGGAAAAGCGTTTGACCCAATTTTAGAGGCTCGTAACTCTGGTTCTAGTAGAGATTCGGGGATGTCCTTTGAGTATGTTATAGTGCAATTTGTTCCCCATCTAACCATACTAAAAACTTTGGGCTACGACAAACAGGGGCCGAGTACTTAAGCAAAACGTAAAGAAACAAACCCCTCCATAGGAAATGCATTAAACTAAATTTTCGAGGCTCGGAACTCTGGTTCTACCACAGATACGGGGATGTAAATAATGTGACCTTGACACAAATGTTCGGATAATTATAAAGGTCTTTACATTTTCCAAGCAAATAAAAAAAAAACTTCGCGGTTTCGAAGCTGTGGCCTTCCGGGAGTGAGGCGGATGTGTTAACCACTACACTACAGATATGTTATCATGGGTGACCGAGAATACAGGCCGAGTAATTAAGGAAAAAGTAAAGAAACAACTCCTTCCATAGGAATAGCATTAGACCCAATTTTGGAGGCTCGTAACTCTGGTTCTAGTAGAGATACGGGGATGTCCTTTGAGTATGTTATAGTGCAATTTGTCCCCCATCTGACCATACTAAAAACGTAGGGCTACGACAAACATGGGCCAAGTAATTAAGCAAAACGTAAACGAACAACCCCTCCATAGGAAAAGCGTTTGACCCAATTTTAGAGGCTCGTAACTCTGGTTCTAGTAGAGATTCGGGGATGTCCTTTGAGTATGTTATAGTGCAATTTGTTCCCCATCTAACCATACTAAAAACTTTGGGTTACGACAAACAGGGACCGAGTACTTAAGCAAAACGTAAAGAAACAAACCCCTCCATAGGAAATGCTTTAGACTATACTTTGCAGGCTCGTAACTCTGTTTCTACTAGAGATACGGGGTTGTCCTTTGAGTATGTTATAGCCCAATATGTCCCCCATCCTACTATACCAAAGGTTTGGGGTTGCCTCAAACAGGGGTCGAGAAATTAAGCGAAATATTCAAAAACATGCCATAGAAATAGCGTCACACCCAGCTTTAGAGTCTCGTAACTCTAGTTCTACTAGACATATAGGGATGTCCTTTGAGTATGTTATAGTCCAATTTGTCCCCCATCCAACCATACCAAGAACATAGTGCTACGACAAACAGGGGCCGAGATATTAAGCAAAATGTTCGTCAACGTATGTTATCGTCTCACTTATATTTGCTATGTTACTTATGATTTTAGCACTGATCTTTGTAGGCTCATAACTCTCGTTCTATTAGAGATACGGGGATCTCCTTTGGATATGTTATAGTACTCTTTGCTCCCCATACAATGATACTTTAAACTTGAGGCTACCTCAATATCGTCGTCAACTTATTTTTTGTCTCACTTATTGTTAGGAGGTTACTTTTGATTTTTGAAAATAAACTTTGCAGGCTCGTAACTCTTTTTCTACTAGAGATACGGGGATGTCCTTTGAGTATGTTATAGCCCAATTTGTCCCCCATCTAACCATACTAAAAACTTTGGGCTACGACAAACAGGGGCCGAGTACTTAAGCAAAACGTAAAGAAACAAACCCCTCCATAGGAAATGCATTAAACTAAATTTTCGAGGCTCGGAACTCTGGTTCTACCAGAGATACGGGGATGTAAATAATGTGACCTTGACACAAATGTTCGGATAATTATAAAGGTCTTTACATTTTCCAAGCAAATAAAAAAAAAAAACTTCCCGGTTTCGAACCTGTGGCCTTCCGGGAGTGAGGCGGATGTGTTAACCACTACACTACAGATATGTTATCATGGGTGACCGAGAATACAGGCCGAGTAATTAAGGAAAAAGTAAAGAAACAACTCCTTCCATAGGAATAGCATTAGACCCAATTTTGGAGGCTCGTAACTCTGGTTCTAGTAGAGATACGGGGATGTCCTTTGAGTATGTTATAGTGCAATTTGTCCACCATCTGACCATACTAAAAACGTAGGGCTACGACAAACATGGGCCAAGTAATTAAGCAAAACGTAAACGAACAACCCCTCCATAGGAAAAGCGTTTGACCCAATTTTAGAGGCTCGTAACTCTGGTTCTAGTAGAGATTCGGGGATGTCCTTTGAGTATGTTATAGTGCAATTTGTTCCCCATCTAACCATACTAAAAACTTTGGGCTACGACAAACAGGGGCCGAGTACTTAAGCAAAACGTAAAGAAACAAACCCCTCCATAGGAAATGCATTAAACTAAATTTTCGAGGCTCGGAACTCTGGTTCTACCACAGATACGGGGATGTAAATAATGTGACCTTGACACAAATGTTCGGATAATTATAAAGGTCTTTACATTTTCCAAGCAAATAAAAAAAAAACTTCGCGGTTTCGAACCTGTGGCCTTCCGGGAGTGAGGCGGATGTGTTAACCACTACACTACAGATATGTTATCATGGGTGACCGAGAATACAGGCCGAGTAATTAAGGAAAAAGTAAAGAAACAACTCCTTCCATAGGAATAGCATTAGACCCAATTTTGGAGGCTCGTAACTCTGGTTCTAGTAGAGATACGGGGATGTCCTTTGAGTATGTTATAGTGCAATTTGTCCCCCATCTGACCATACTAAAAACTTTGGGTTACGACAAACAGGGACCGAGTACTTAAGCAAAACGTAAAGAAACAAACCCCTCCATAGGAAATGCTTTAGACTATACTTTGCAGGCTCGTAACTCTGTTTCTACTAGAGATACGGGTTGTCCTTTGAGTATGTTATAGCCCAATATGTCCCCCATCCTACTATACCAAAGGTTTGGGGTTGCCTCAAACAGGGGCCGAGAAATTAAGCGAAATATTCAAAAACATGCCATAGAAATAGCGTCACACCCAGCTTTAGAGTCTCGTAACTCTAGTTCTACTAGACATATAGGGATGTCCTTTGAGTATGTTATAGTCCAATTTGTCCCCCATCCAACCATACCAAGAACATAGTGCTACGACAAACAGGGGCCGAGATATTAAGCAAAATGTTCGTCAACGTATGTTATCGTCTCACTTATATTTGCTATGTTACTTATGATTTTAGCACTGATCTTTGTAGGCTCATAACTCTCGTTCTATTAGAGATACGGGGATCTCCTTTGGATATGTTATAGTACTCTTTGCTCCCCATACAATGATACTTTAAACTTGAGGCTACCTCAATATCGTCGTCAACTTATTTTTTGTCTCACTTATTGTTAGGAGGTTACTTTTGATTTTTGAAAATAAACTTTGCAGGCTCGTAACTCTTTTTCTACTAGAGATACGGGGATGTCCTTTGAGTATGTTATAGCCCAATTTGTCCCCCATCTAACCATACTAAAAACTTTGGGCTACGACAAACAGGGGCCGAGTACTTAAGCAAAACGTAAAGAAACAAACCCCTCCATAGGAAATGCATTAAACTAAATTTTCGAGGCTCGGAACTCTGGTTCTACCACAGATACGGGGATGTAAATAATGTGACCTTGACACAAATGTTCGGATAATTATAAAGGTCTTTACATTTTCCAAGCAAATAAAAAAAAACTTCGCGGTTTCGAACCTGTGGCCTTCCGGGAGTGAGGCGGATGTGTTAACCACTACACTACAGATATGTTATCATGGGTGACCGAGAATATAGGCCGAGTAATTAAGGAAAAAGTAAAGAAACAACTCCTTCCATAGGAATAGCATTAGACCCAATTTTGGAGGCTCGTAACTCTGGTTCTAGTAGAGATACGGGGATGTCCTTTGAGTATGTTATAGTGCAATTTGTCCCCCATCTGACCATACTAAAAACGTAGGGCTACGACAAACATGGGCCAAGTAATTAAGCAAAACGTAAACGAACAGCCCCTCCTTAGGAAAAGCGTTTGACCCAATTTTAGAGGCTCGTAACTCTGGTTCTAGTAGAGATTCGGGGATGTCCTTTGAGTATGTTATAGCGCAATTTGTCCCCCATCTGACCACACTAAAAACGTAGGGCTACGACAAACATGGGCCAAGTAATTAAGCAAAACGTAAACGAACAACCCCTCCATAGGAAAAGCGTTTGACCCAATTTTAGAGGCTCGTAACTCTGGTTCTAGTAGAGATTCGGGGATGTCCTTTGAGTATGTTATAGTGCAATTTGTCCCCCATCTAACCATACTAAAAACTTTGGGCCACGACAAACAGGGGCCGAGTACTTAAGCAAAACGTAAAGAAACAAACCCCTCCATAGGAAATGCATTAAACTAAATTTTCGAGGCTCGGAACTCTGGTTCTACCACAGATACGGGGATGTAAATAATGTGACCTTGACACAAATGTTCGGATAATTATAAAGGTCTTTACATTTTCCAAGCAAATAAAAAAAAACTTCGCGGTTTCGAACCTGTGGCCTTCCGGGAGTGAGGCAGATGTGTTAACCACTACACTACAGATATGTTATCATGGGTGACCGAGAATACAGGCCGAGTAATTAAGGAAAAAGTAAAGAAACAACTCCTTCCATAGGAATAGCATTAGACCCAATTTTGGAGGCTCGTAACTCTGGTTCTAGTAGAGATACGGGGATGTCCTTTGAGTATGTTATAGTGCAATTTGTCCCCCATCTGACCATACTAAAAACTTTGGGTTACGACAAACAGGGACCGAGTACTTAAGCAAAACGTAAAGAAACAAACCCCTCCATAGGAAATGCTTTAGACTATACTTTGCAGGCTCGTAACTCTGTTTCTACTAGAGATACGGGTTGTCCTTTGAGTATGTTATAGCCCAATATGTCCCCCATCCTACTATACCAAAGGTTTGGGGTTGCCTCAAACAGGGGCCGAGAAATTAAGCGAAATATTCAAAAACATGCCATAGAAATAGCGTCACACCCAGCTTTAGAGTCTCGTAACTCTAGTTCTACTAGACATATAGGGATGTCCTTTGAGTATGTTATAGTCCAATTTGTCCCCCATCCAACCATACCAAGAACATAGTGCTACGACAAACAGGGGCCGAGATATTAAGCAAAATGTTCGTCAACGTATGTTATCGTCTCACTTATATTTGCTATGTTACTTATGATTTTAGCACTGATCTTTGTAGGCTCATAACTCTCGTTCTATTAGAGATACGGGGATCTCCTTTGGATATGTTATAGTACTCTTTGCTCCCCATACAATGATACTTTAAACTTGAGGCTACCTCAATATCGTCGTCAACTTATTTTTTGTCTCACTTATTGTTAGGAGGTTACTTTTGATTTTTGAAAATAAACTTTGCAGGCTCGTAACTCTTTTTCTACTAGAGATACGGGGATGTCCTTTGAGTATGTTATAGCCCAATTTGTCCCCCATCTAACCATACTAAAAACTTTGGGCTACGACAAACAGGGGCCGAGTACTTAAGCAAAACGTAAAGAAACAAACCCCTCCATAGGAAATGCATTAAACTAAATTTTCGAGGCTCGGAACTCTGGTTCTACCACAGATACGGGGATGTAAATAATGTGACCTTGACACAAATGTTCGGATAATTATAAAGGTCTTTACATTTTCCAAGCAAATAAAAAAAAACTTCGCGGTTTCGAACCTGTGGCCTTCCGGGAGTGAGGCGGATGTGTTAACCACTACACTACAGATATGTTATCATGGGTGACCGAGAATATAGGCCGAGTAATTAAGGAAAAAGTAAAGAAACAACTCCTTCCATAGGAATAGCATTAGACCCAATTTTGGAGGCTCGTAACTCTGGTTCTAGTAGAGATACGGGGATGTCCTTTGAGTATGTTATAGTGCAATTTGTCCCCCATCTGACCATACTAAAAACGTAGGGCTACGACAAACATGGGCCAAGTAATTAAGCAAAACGTAAACGAACAGCCCCTCCTTAGGAAAAGCGTTTGACCCAATTTTAGAGGCTCGTAACTCTGGTTCTAGTAGAGATTCGGGGATGTCCTTTGAGTATGTTATAGCGCAATTTGTCCCCCATCTGACCACACTAAAAACGTAGGGCTACGACAAACATGGGCCAAGTAATTAAGCAAAACGTAAACGAACAACCCCTCCATAGGAAAAGCGTTTGACCCAATTTTAGAGGCTCGTAACTCTGGTTCTAGTAGAGATTCGGGGATGTCCTTTGAGTATGTTATAGTGCAATTTGTCCCCCATCTAACCATACTAAAAACTTTGGGCCACGACAAACAGGGGCCGAGTACTTAAGCAAAACGTAAAGAAACAAACCCCTCCATAGGAAATGCATTAAACTAAATTTTCGAGGCTCGGAACTCTGGTTCTACCACAGATACGGGGATGTAAATAATGTGACCTTGACACAAATGTTCGGATAATTATAAAGGTCTTTACATTTTCCAAGCAAATAAAAAAAAACTTCGCGGTTTCGAACCTGTGGCCTTCCGGGAGTGAGGCAGATGTGTTAACCACTACACTACAGATATGTTATCATGGGTGACCGAGAATACAGGCCGAGTAATTAAGGAAAAAGTAAAGAAACAACTCCTTCCATAGGAATAGCATTAGACCCAATTTTGGAGGCTCGTAACTCTGGTTCTAGTAGAGATACGGGGATGTCCTTTGAGTATGTTATAGTGCAATTTGTCCCCCATCTGACCATACTAAAAACGTAGGGCTACGACAAACATGGGCCAAGTAATTAAGCAAAACGTAAACGAACAGCCCCTCCTTAGGAAAAGCGTTTGACCCAATTTTAGAGGCTCGTAACTCTGGTTCTTGTAGAGATTCGGGGATGTCCTTTGAGTATCTTATAGTGCAATTTGTCCCCCATCTGACCACACTAAAAACGTAGGGCTACGACAAACATGGGCCAAGTAATTAAGCAAAACGTAAACGAACAACCCCTCCATAGGAAAAGCGTTTGACCCAATTTTAGAGGCTCGTAACTCTGGTTCAAGTAGAGATTCGGGGATGTCCTTTGAGTATGTTATAGTGCAATTTGTCCCCCATCTAACCATACTAAAAACTTTGGGCCACGACAAACAGGGGCCGAGTACTTAAGCAAAACGTAAAGAAACAAACCCCTCCATAGGAAATGCATTAAACTAAATTTTCGAGGCTCGGAACTCTGGTTCTACCACAGATACGGGGATGTAAATAATGTGACCTTGACACAAATGTTCGGATAATTATAAAGGTCTTTACATTTTCCAAGCAAATAAAAAAAAACTTCGCGGTTTCGAACCTGTGGCCTTCCGGGAGTGAGGCGGATGTGTTAACCACTACACTAGAGATATGTTATCATGGGTGACCGAGAATACAGGCCGAGTAATTAAGGAAAAAGTAAAGAAACAACTCCTTCCATAGGAATAGCATTAGACCCAATTTTGGAGGCTCGTAACTCTGGTTCTAGTAGAGATACGGGGATGTCCTTTGAGTATGTTATAGTGCAATTTGTCCCCCATCTAACCATACTAAAAACTTTGGGTTACGACAAACAGGGACCGAGTACTTAAGCAAAACGTAAAGAAACAAACCCCTCCATAGGAAATGCTTTAGACTATACTTTGCAGGCTCGTAACTCTGTTTCTACTAGAGATACGGGGTTGTCCTTTGAGTATGTTATAGCCCAATATGTCCCCCATCCTACTATACCAAAGGTTTGGGGTTGCCTCAAACAGGGGCCGAGAAATTAAGCGAAATATTCAAAAACATGCCATAGAAATAGCGTCACACCCAGCTTTAGAGTCTCGTAACTCTAGTTCTACTAGACATATAGGGATGTCCTTTGAGTATGTTATAGTCCAATTTGTCCCCCATCCAACCATACCAAGAACATAGTGCTACGACAAACAGGGGCCGAGATATTAAGCAAAATGTTCGTCAACGTATGTTATCGTCTCACTTATATTTGCTATGTTACTTATGATTTTAGCACTGATCTTTGTATGCTCATAACTCTCGTTCTATTAGAGATACGGGGATCTCCTTTGGATATGTTATAGTACTCTTTGCTCCCCATACAATGATACTTTAAACTTGAGGCTACCTCAATATCGTCGTCAACTTATTTTTTGTCTCACTTATTGTTAGGAGGTTACTTTTGATTTTTGAAAATAAACTTTGCAGGCTCGTAACTCTTTTTCTACTAGAGATACGGGGATGTCCTTTGAGTATGTTATAGCCCAATTTGTCCCCCATCTAACCATACTAAAAACTTTGGGCTACGACAAACAGGGGCCGAGTACTTAAGCAAAACGTAAAGAAACAAACCCCTCCATAGGAAATGCATTAAACTAAATTTTCGAGGCTCGGAACTCTGGTTCTACCACAGATACGGGGATGTAAATAATGTGACCTTGACACAAATGTTCGGATAATTATAAAGGTCTTTACATTTTCCAAGCAAATAAAAAAAAACTTCGCGGTTTCGAACCTGTGGCCTTCCGGGAGTGAGGCGGATGTGTTAACCACTACACTACAGATATGTTATCATGGGTGACCGAGAATATAGGCCGAGTAATTAAGGAAAAAGTAAAGAAACAACTCCTTCCATAGGAATAGCATTAGACCCAATTTTGGAGGCTCGTAACTCTGGTTCTAGTAGAGATACGGGGATGTCCTTTGAGTATGTTATAGTGCAATTTGTCCCCCATCTGACCATACTAAAAACGTAGGGCTACGACAAACATGGGCCAAGTAATTAAGCAAAACGTAAACGAACAGCCCCTCCTTAGGAAAAGCGTTTGACCCAATTTTAGAGGCTCGTAACTCTGGTTCTAGTAGAGATTCGGGGATGTCCTTTGAGTATGTTATAGCGCAATTTGTCCCCCATCTGACCACACTAAAAACGTAGGGCTACGACAAACATGGGCCAAGTAATTAAGCAAAACGTAAACGAACAACCCCTCCATAGGAAAAGCGTTTGACCCAATTTTAGAGGCTCGTAACTCTGGTTCTAGTAGAGATTCGGGGATGTCCTTTGAGTATGTTATAGTGCAATTTGTCCACCATCTAACCATACTAAAAACTTTGGGCCACGACAAACAGGGGCCGAGTACTTAAGCAAAACGTAAAGAAACAAACCCCTCCATAGGAAATGCATTAAACTAAATTTTCGAGGCTCGGAACTCTGGTTCTACCACAGATACGGGGATGTAAATAATGTGACCTTGACACAAATGTTCGGATAATTATAAAGGTCTTTACATTTTCCAAGCAAATAAAAAAAAACTTCGCGGTTTCGAACCTGTGGCCTTCCGGGAGTGAGGCAGATGTGTTAACCACTACACTACAGATATGTTATCATGGGTGACCGAGAATACAGGCCGAGTAATTAAGGAAAAAGTAAAGAAACAACTCCTTCCATAGGAATAGCATTAGACCCAATTTTGGAGGCTCGTAACTCTGGTTCTAGTAGAGATACGGGGATGTCCTTTGAGTATGTTATAGTGCAATTTGTCCCCCATCTGACCATACTAAAAACGTAGGGCTACGACAAACATGGGCCAAGTAATTAAGCAAAACGTAAACGAACAGCCCCTCCTTAGGAAAAGCGTTTGACCCAATTTTAGAGGCTCGTAACTCTGGTTCTTGTAGAGATTCGGGGATGTCCTTTGAGTATGTTATAGTGCAATTTGTCCCCCATCTGACCACACTAAAAACGTAGGGCTACGACAAACATGGGCCAAGTAATTAAGCAAAACGTAAACGAACAACCCCTCCATAGGAAAAGCGTTTGACCCAATTTTAGAGGCTCGTAACTCTGGTTCAAGTAGAGATTCGGGGATGTCCTTTGAGTATGTTATAGTGCAATTTGTCCCCCATCTAACCATACTAAAAACTTTGGGCCACGACAAACAGGGGCCGAGTACTTAAGCAAAACGTAAAGAAACAAACCCCTCCATAGGAAATGCATTAAACTAAATTTTCGAGGCTCGGAACTCTGGTTCTACCACAGATACGGGGATGTAAATAATGTGACCTTGACACAAATGTTCGGATAATTATAAAGGTCTTTACATTTTCCAAGCAAATAAAAAAAAACTTCGCGGTTTCGAACCTGTGGCCTTCCGGGAGTGAGGCGGATGTGTTAACCACTACACTACAGATATGTTATCATGGGTGGCCGAGAATACAGGCCGAGTTATTAAGGAAAAAGTAAAGAAACAACTCCTTCCATAGGAATAGCATTAGACCCAATTTTGGAGGCTCGTAACTCTGGTTCTAGTAGAGATACGGGGATGTACTTTGAGTATGTTATAGTGCAATTTGTCCCCCATCTGACCATACTAAAAACGTAGGGCTACGACAAACATGGGCCAAGTAATTAAGCAAATCGTAAACGAACAACCCCTCCATAGGAAAAGCGTTTGACCCAATTTTAGAGGCTCGTAACTCTGGTTCTAGTAGAGATACGGGGATGTCCTTTGAGTATGTTATAGCCCAATTTGTCCCCCATTTAACCATACTAAAAACTTTGGGCTACGACAAACAGGGGCTGAGTACTTAAGCAAAACGTAAAGAAACAAACCCCTCCATAGGAAATGCATTAAACTAAATTTTGGAGGCTCGGAACTCTGGTTCTACCAGAGATACGGGGATGTAAATAATGTGACCTTGACACAAATGTTCGGATAATTATAAAGGTCTTTACATATCCCAAGCGAAAAAAAAAATTCGCGGTTACGAACCTGTGGCCTTCCGGGGGTAAGGCGGATGTGTTAACCACTACACTACAGATATGTTATCATGGGTGACCGAGAATACAGGCCGAGTAATTAAGGAAAAGTAAACAAACAACTCCTTCCATAGGAATAGCATTAGACCCAATTTTGGAGGCTCGTAACTCTGGTTCTAGTAGAGATACGGGGATGTACTTTGAGTATGTTATAGTGCAATTTGTCCCCCATTTAACAATACTAAAAACTTTGGGCTACGACAAACAGGGGCCGAGTACTTAAGCAAAACGTAATGAAACAAACGCCTCCATAGGAAATGCATTAAACTAAATTTTCGAGGCTTGGAACTCTGGTTCTACCAGAGATACGGGGATGTAAATAATGTGACCTTGACACAAATGTTCGGATAATTATAAAGGTCTTTACATATCCCAAGCGAAAAAAAAATTCGCGGTTTCGAACCTGTGGCCTTCCGGGAGTGAGTCGGATGTGTTAACCACTACACTACAGATATGTTATTATGGGTGACCGAGAATACAGGCCGAGTAATTAAGGGAAAGTAAACAAACAACTCCTTCCATAGGAATAGCATTAGACCCAACTTTGGAGGCTCGTAACTCTGGTTCTAGTAGAGATACGGGGATGTCCTTTGAGTATGTTATAGTGCAATTTGTCCCCCATCTGACCATACTAAAAACGTAGGGCTACGACAAACATGGGCCAAGTAATTAAGCAAAACGTAAACGAACAACCCCTCCATAGGAAAAGCGTTTGACCCAATTTTAGAGGCTCGTAACTCTGGTTCTAGTAGAGATTCGGGGATGTCCTTTGAGTAAGTTATAGTGCAATTTGTCCCACATCTAACCATACTAAAAACTTTGGGCTACGACAAACAGGGGACGAGTACTTAAGCAATACGTAAAGAAACAAACCCCTCCATAGGAAATGCATTAAACTAAATTTTCGAGGCTCGGAACTCTGGTTCTACCAGAGATACGGGGATGTATATAATGTGACCTTGACACAAATGTTCGGATAATTATAAAGGTCTTTACATTTTCCAAGCAAATAAAAAAAAACTTCGCGGTTTCGAACCTGTGGCCTTCCGACAGTGAGGCGGATGTGTTAACCACTACACTACAGATATGTTATCATGGGTGACCGAGAATACAGGCTGAGTAATTAAGGAAAAAGTAAAGAAACAACTCCTTCCATAGGAATAGCATTAGACCCAATTTTGGAGGCTCGCAACTCTGGTTCTAGTAGAGATACGGGGATGTACTTTGAGTATGTTATAGTGCAATTTGTCCCCCATCTGACCATACTAAAAACGTAGGGCTACGACAAACATGGGCCAAGTAATTAAGCAAAACGTAAACGAACAACCCCTCCATAGGAAAAGCGTTTAACCCAATTTTAGAGGCTCGTAACTCTGGTTCTAGTAGAGATTCGGGGATGTCCTTTGAGTAAGTTATAGTGCAATTTGTCCCCCATCTAACCATACTAAAAACTTTGGGCTACGAAAAACAGGGGCCGAGTACTTAAGCAATACGTAAAGAAACAAACCCCTCCATAGGAAATGCATTAAACTAAATTTTCGAGGCTCGGAACTCTGGTTCTACCAGAGATACGGGGATGTATATAATGTGACCTTGACTTAAATGTTCGGATAATTATAAAGGTCTTTACATTTTCCAAGCAAATAAAAAAAAACTTCGCGGTTTCGAACCTGTGGCCTTCCGAGAGTGAGGCGGATGTGTTAACCACTACACTACAGATATGTTATCATGGGTGACCGAGAATACAGGCCGAGTAATTAAGGAAAAAGTAAAGAAACAACTCCTTCCATAGGAATAGCATTAGACCCAATTTTGGAGGCTCGTAACTCTGGTTCTAGTAGAGATACGGGGATGTACTTTGAGTATGTTATAGTGCAATTTGTCCCCCATCTGACCATACTAAAAACGTAGGGCTACGACAAACATGGGCCAAGTAATTAAGCAAAACGTAAACGAACAACCCCTCCATAGGAAAAGCGTTTGACCCAATTTTAGAGGCTCGTAACTCTGGTTCTAGTAGAGATTCGGGGATGTCCTTTGAGTAAGTTATAGTGCAATTTGTCCCACATCTAACCATACTAAAAACTTTGGGCTACGACAAACAGGGGACGAGTACTTAAGCAATACGTAAAGAAACAAACCCCTCCATAGGAAATGCATTAAACTAAATTTTCGAGGCTCGGAACTCTGGTTCTACCAGAGATACGGGGATGTATATAATGTGACCTTGACACAAATGTTCGGATAATTATAAAGGTCTTTACATTTTCCAAGCAAATAAAAAAAAACTTCGCGGTTTCGAACCTGTGGCCTTCCGAGAGTGAGGCGGATGTGTTAACCACTACACTACAGATATGTTATCATGGGTGACCGAGAATACAGGCCGAGTAATTAAGGAAAAAGTAAAGAAACAACTCCTTCCATAGGAATAGCATTAGACCCAATTTTGGAGGCTCGTAACTCTGGTTCTAGTAGAGATACGGGGATGTACTTTGAGTATGTTATAGTGCAATTTGTCCCCCATCTGATTATACTAAAAACGTAGGGCTACGACAAACATGGGCCAAGTAATTAAGCAAAACGTAAACGAACAACCCCTCCATAGGAAAAGCGTTTGACCCAATTTTAGAGGCTCGTAACTCTGGTTCTAGTAGAGATTCGGGGATGTCCTTTGAGTAAGTTATAGTGCAATTTGTCCCACATCTAACCATACTAAAAACTTTGGGCTACGACAAACAGGGGCCGAGTACTTAAGCAATACGTAAAGAAACAAACCCCTCCATAGGAAATGCATTAAACTAAATTTTCGAGGCTCGGAACTCTGGTTCTACCAGAGATACGGGGATGTATATAATGTGACCTTGACACAAATGTTCGGATAATTATAAAGGTCTTTACATTTTCCAAGCAAATAAAAAAAAACTTCGCGGTTTCGAACCTGTGGCCTTCCGAGAGTGAGGCGGATGTGTTAACCACTACACTACAGATATGTTATCATGGGTGACCGAGAATACAGGCTGAGTAATTAAGGAAAAAGTAAAGAAACAACTCCTTCCATAGGAATAGCATTAGACCCAATTTTGGAGGCTCGCAACTCTGGTTCTAGTAGAGATACGGGGATGTACTTTGAGTATGTTATAGTGCAATTTGTCCCCCATCTGACCATACTAAAAACTTTGGGCTACGAAAAACAGGGGCCGAGTACTTAAGCAATACGTAAAGAAACAAACCCCTCCATAGGAAATGCATTAAACTAAATTTTCGAGGCTCGGAACTCTGGTTCTACCAGAGATACGGGGATGTATATAATGTGACCTTGACACAAATGTTCGGATAATTATAAAGGTCTTTACATTTTCCAAGCAAATAAAAAAAAACTTCGCGGTTTCGAACCTGTGGCCTTCCGAGAGTGAGGCGGATGTGTTAACCACTACACTACAGATATGTTATCATGGGTGACCGAGAATACAGGCCGAGTAATTAAGGAAAAAGTAAAGAAACAACTCCTTCCATAGGAATAGCATTAGACCCAATTTTGGAGGCTCGTAACTCTGGTTCTAGTAGAGATACGGGGATGTACTTTGAGTATGTTATAGTGCAATTTGTCCCCCATCTGACCATACTAAAAACGTAGGGCTACGACAAACATGGGCCAAGTAATTAAGCAAAACGTAAACGAACAACCCCTCCATAGGAAAAGCGTTTGACCCAATTTTAGAGGCTCGTAACTCTGGTTCTAGTAGAGATTCGGGGATGTCCTTTGAGTAAGTTATAGTGCAATTTGTCCCCCATCTAACCATACTAAAAACTTTGGGCTACGACAAACAGGGGCCGAGTACTTAAGCAAAACGTAAAGAAACAAACCCCTCCATAGGAAATGCATTAAACTAAATTTTCGAGGCTTGGAACTCTGGTTCTACCAGAGATACGGGGATGTAAATAATGTGACCTTGACACAAATGTTCGGATAATTATAAAGGTCTTTACATTTTCGAAGCAAATAAAAAAAAATTCGCGGTTTCGAACCTGTGGCCTTCCGGGAGTGAGGCGGATGTGATAACCGCTACACTACAGATATGTTATTATTTTAGATCGAAAAAACAGGCCACGTAATTAAGCAAGACGTGAACAAACAAACCCCTCCATAGAAAATGCGTGAGACTATACTTTGCAGGCCCCTAACTCTGTGTCTACTAGAGATACGGAGATGTCCTTTGAGTATGTTATAGCCCAATTTGTCCCCCATCTAACCATACTAAAAACTTTGGGCTACGACAAACAATGGCCGAGTACTTAAGCAATACGTAAAGAAACAAACCCCTCCATAGGAAATGCATTAAACTAAATTTTCGAGGCTCGGAACTCTGGTTCTACCAGAGATACGGGGATGTATATAATGTGACCTTGACACAAATGTTCGGATAATTATAAAGGTCTTTACATTTTCCAAGCAAATAAAAAAAAACTTCGCGGTTTCGAACCTGTGGCCTTCCGAGAGTGAGGCGGATGTGTTAACCACTACACTACAGATATGTTATCATGGGTGACCAAGAATACAGGCCGAGTAATTAAGGAAAAAGTAAAGAAACAACTCCTTCCATAGGAATAGCATTAGACCCAATTTTGGAGGCTCGTAACTCTGGTTCTAGTAGAGATACGGGGATGTACTTTGAGTATGTAGTAGTGCAATTTGTCTTCCATCTGACCATACTAAAAACGTAGGGTTACGACAAACATGGGCCAAGTAATTAAGCAAAACGTAAACGAACAACCCCTCCATAGGAAAAGCGTTTGACCCAATTTTAGAGGCTCGTAACTCTGGTTCTAGTAGAGATTCGGGGATGTCCTTTGAGTAAGTTATAGTGCAATTTGTCCCCCATCTAACCATAATAAAAACTTTGGGCTACGAAAAACAGGGGCCGAGTACTTAAGCAATACGTAAAGAAACAAACCCCTCCATAGGAAATGCATTAAACTAAATTTTCGAGGCTCGGAACTCTGGTTCTACCAGAGATACGGGGATGTATATAATGTGACCTTGACACAAATGTTCGGATAATTATAAAGGTCTTTACATTTTCCAAGCAAATAAAAAAAAAACTTCGCGGTTTCGAACCTGTGGCCTTCCGAGAGTGAGGCGGATGTGTTAACCACTACACTACAGATATGTTATCATGGGTGACCGAGAATACAGGCCGAGTAATTAAGGAAAAAGTAAAGAAACAACTCCTTCCATAGGAATAGCATTAGACCCAATTTTGGAGGCTCGTAACTCTGGTTCTAGTAGAGATACGGGGATGTACTTTGAGTATGTTATAGTGCAATTTGTCCCCCATCTGACCATACTAAAAACGTAGGGCTACGACAAACATGGGCCAAGTAATTAAGCAAAACGTAAACGAACAACCCCTCCATAGGAAAAGCGTTTGACCCAATTTTAGAGGCTCGTAACTCTGGTTCTAATAGAGATTCGGGGATGTCCTTTGAGTAAGCTATATTGCAATTTGTCCCCCATCTAACCATACTAAAAACTTTGGGCTACGACAAACAGGGGCCGAGTACTTAAGCAATACGTAAAGAAACAAACCCCTCCATAGGAAATGCATTAAACTAAATTTTCAAGGCTCGGAACCCTAGTTCTACCAGAGATACTGGGATGTATATAATGTGACCTTGACACAAATGTTCGGATAATTATAAAGGTCTTTACATTTTCCAAGCAAATAAAAAAAAACTTCGCGGTTTCGAACCTGTGGCCTTCCGGGAGTGAGGCGGATGTGTTAACCACTACACTACAGATATGTTATCATGGGTGACCGAGAATACAGGCCGAGTAATTAAGGAAAAAGTAAAGAAACAACTCCTTCCATAGGAATAGCATTAGACCCAATTTTGGAGGCTCGTAACTCTGGTTCTAGTAGAGATACGGGGATGTACTTTGAGTATGTTATAGTGCAATTTGTCCCCCATCTGACCATACTAAAAACGTAGGGCTACGACAAACATGGGCCAAGTAATTAAGCAAAACGTAAACGAACAACCCCTCCATAGGAAAAGCGTTTGACCCAATTTTAGAGGCTCGTAACTCTGGTTCTAGTAGAGATTCGGGGATGTCCTTTGAGTAAGTTATAGTGCAATTTGTCCCCCATCTAACCATACTAAAAACTTTGGGCTACGACAAACAGGGGCCGAGTACTTAAGCAAAACGTAAAGAAACAAACCCCTCCATAGGAAATGCATTAAACTAAATTTTCGAGGCTTGGAACTCTGGTTCTACCAGAGATACGGGGATGTAAATAATGTGACCTTGACACAAATGTTCGGATAATTATAAAGGTCTTTACATTTTCGAAGCAAATAAAAAAAAATTCGCGGTTTCGAACCTGTGGCCTTCCGGGAGTGAGGCGGATGTGATAACCGCTACACTACAGATATGTTATTATTTTAGATCGAAAAAACAGGCCACGTAATTAAGCAAGACGTGAACAAACAAACCCCTCCATAGAAAATGCGTGAGACTATACTTTGCAGGCCCCTAACTCTGTGTCTACTAGAGATACGGAGATGTCCTTTGAGTATGTTATAGCCCAATTTGTCCCCCATCTAACCATACTAAAAACTTTGGGCTACGACAAACAATGGCCGAGTACTTAAGCAATACGTAAAGAAACAAACCCCTCCATAGGAAATGCATTAAACTAAATTTTCGAGGCTCGGAACTCTGGTTCTACCAGAGATACGGGGATGTATATAATGTGACCTTGACACAAATGTTCGGATAATTATAAAGGTCTTTACATTTTCCAAGCAAATAAAAAAAAACTTCGCGGTTTCGAACCTGTGGCCTTCCGAGAGTGAGGCGGATGTGTTAACCACTACACTACAGATATGTTATCATGGGTGACCAAGAATACAGGCCGAGTAATTAAGGAAAAAGTAAAGAAACAACTCCTTCCATAGGAATAGCATTAGACCCAATTTTGGAGGCTCGTAACTCTGGTTCTAGTAGAGATACGGGGATGTACTTTGAGTATGTAGTAGTGCAATTTGTCTTCCATCTGACCATACTAAAAACGTAGGGTTACGACAAACATGGGCCAAGTAATTAAGCAAAACGTAAACGAACAACCCCTCCATAGGAAAAGCGTTTGACCCAATTTTAGAGGCTCGTAACTCTGGTTCTAGTAGAGATTCGGGGATGTCCTTTGAGTAAGTTATAGTGCAATTTGTCCCCCATCTAACCATACTAAAAACTTTGGGCTACGACAAACAGGGGCCGAGTACTTAAGCAATACGTAAAGAAACAAACCCCTCCATAGGAAATGCATTAAACTAAATTTTCGAGGCTCGGAACTCTGGTTCTACCAGAGATACGGGGATGTATATAATGTGACCTTGACACAAATGTTCGGATAATTATAAAGGTCTTTACATTTTCCAAGCAAATAAAAAAAAACTTCGCGGTTTCGAACCTGTGGCCTTCCGAGAGTGATTCGGATGTGTTAACCACTACACTACAGATATGTTATCATGGGTGACCAAGAATACAGGCCGAGTAATTAAGGAAAAAGTAAAGAAACAACTCCTTCCATAGGAATAGCATTAGACCCAATTTTGGAGGCTCGTAACTCTGGTTCTAGTAGAGATACGGGGATGTACTTTGAGTATGTTATAGTGCAATTTGTCCCCCATCTGACCATACTAAAAACGTAGGGTTACGACAAACATGGGCCAAGTAATTAAGCAAAACGTAAACGAACAACCCCTCCATAGGAAAAGCGTTTGACTCAATTTTAGAGGCTCGTAACTCGGGTTCTAGTAGAGATTCGGGGATGTCCTTTGAGTAAGCTATATTGCAATTTGTCCCCCATCTAACCATACTAAAAACTTTGGGCTACGACAAACAGGGGCCGAGTACTTAAGCAATACGTAAAGAAACAAACCCCTCCATAGGAAATGCATTAAACTAAATTTTCAAGGCTCGGAACCCTAGTTCTACCAGAGATACTGGGATGTATATAATGTGACCTTGACACAAATGTTCGGATAATTATAAAGGTCTTTACATTTTCCAAGCAAATAAAAAAAAACTTCGCGGTTTCGAACCTGTGGCCTTCCGGGAGTGAGGCGGATGTGTTAACCACTACACTACAGATATGTTATCATGGGTGACCGAGAATACAGGCCGAGTAATTAAGGAAAAAGTAAAGAAACAACTCCTTCCATAGGAATAGCATTAGACCCAATTTTGGAGGCTCGTAACTCTGGTTCTAGTAGAGATACGGGGATGTACTTTGAGTATGTTATAGTGCAATTTGTCCCCCATCTGACCATACTAAAAACGTAGGGCTACGACAAACATGGGCCAAGTAATTAAGCAAAACGTAAACGAACAACCCCTCCATAGGAAAAGCGTTTGACCCAATTTTAGAGGCTCGTAACTCTGGTTCTAGTAGAGATTCGGGGATGTCCTTTGAGTAAGTTATAGTGCAATTTGTCCCCCATCTAACCATACTAAAAACTTTGGGCTACGACAAACAGGGGCCGAGTACTTAAGCAAAACGTAAAGAAACAAACCCCTCCATAGGAAATGCATTAAACTAAATTTTCGAGGCTTGGAACTCGGGTTCTACCAGAGATACGGGGATGTAAATAATGTGACCTTGACACAAATGTTCGGATAATTATAAAGGTCTTTACATTTTCCAAGCAAATAAAAAAAAATTCGCGGTTTCGAACCTGTGGCCTTCGGGGAGTGAGGCGGATGTGATAACCGCTACACTACAGATATGTTATTATTTTAGATCGAAAAAACAGGCCACGTAATTAAGCAAGACGTGAACAAACAAACCCCTCCATAGAAAATGCGTGAGACTATACTTTGCAGGCCCCTAACTCTGTGTCTACTAGAGATACGGAGATGTCCTTTGAGTATGTTATAGCCCAATTTGTCCCCCATCTAACCATACTAAAAACTTTGGGCTACGACAAACAGGGGCCGAGTACTTAAGCAAAACGTAATGAAACAAACGCCTCCATAGGAAATGCATTAAACTAAATTTTCGAGGCTTGGAACTCTGGTTCTACCAGAGATACGGGGATGTAAATAATGTGACCTTGACACAAATGTTCGGATAATTATAAAGGTCTTTACATATCCCAAGCGAAAAAAAATTCGCGGTTTCGAACCTGTGGCCTTCCAGGAGTGAGTCGGATGTGTTAACCACTACACTACAGATATGTTATTATGGGTGACCGAGAATACAGGCCGAGTAATTAAGGAAAAGTAAACAAACAACTTCCATAGGAATAGCATTAGACCCAACTTTGGAGGCTCGTAACTCTGGTTCTAGTAGAGATACGGGGATGTCCTTTGAGTATGTTATAGTGCAATTTGTCCCCCATCTGACCATACTAAAAACGTAGGGCTACGACAAACATGGGCCAAGTAATTAAGCAAAACGTAAACGAACAACCCCTCCATAGGAAAAGCGTTTGACCCAATTTTAGAGGCTCGTAACTCTGGTTCTAGTAGAGATTCGGGGATGTCCTTTGAGTAAGTTATAGTGCAATTTGTCCCCCATCTAACCATACTAAAAACTTTGGGCTACGACAAACAGGGGCCGAGTACTTAAGCAATACGTAAAGAAACAGACCCCTCCATAGGAAATGCATTAAACTAAATTTTCGAGGCTCGGAACTCTGGTTCTACCAGAGATACGGGGATGTATATAATGTGACCTTGACACAAATGTTCGGATAATTATAAAGGTCTTTACATTTTCCAAGCAAATAAAAAAAAACTTAGCGGTTTCGAACCTGTGGCCTTCCGAGAGTGAGGCGGATGTGTTAACCACTACACTACAGATATGTTATCATGGGTGACCAAGAATACAGGCCGAGTAATTAAGGAAAAAGTAAAGAAACAACTCCTTCCATAGGAATAGCATTAGACCCAATTTTGGAGGCTCGTAACTCTGGTTCTAGTAGAGATACGGGGATGTACTTTGAGTATGTAATAGTGCAATTTGTCCCCCATCTGACCATACTAAAAACGTAGGGTTACGACAAACATGGGCCAAGTAA
Source organism: Phalangium opilio (assembly GCF_054372755.1). Lineage (NCBI taxonomy): Eukaryota > Metazoa > Arthropoda > Arachnida > Opiliones > Phalangiidae > Phalangium > Phalangium opilio. The sequence continues at coordinate 5,519,266 of NW_028324144.1, forward strand.
TTAAGCAAAACGTAAACGAACAACCCCTCCATAGGAAAAGCGTTTGACCCAATTTTAGAGGCTCGTAACTCTGGTTCTAGTAGAGATTCGGGGATGTCCTTTGAGTAAGTTATAGTGCAATTTGTCCCCCATCTAACCATACTAAAAACTTTGGGCTACGACAAACAGGGGCCGAGTACTTAAGCAAAACGTAAAGAAACAAACCCCTCCATAGGAAATGCATTAAACTAAATTTTCGAGGCTTGGAACTCTGGTTCTACCAGAGATACGGGGATGTAAATAATGTGACCTTGACACAAATGTTCGGATAATTATAAAGGTCTTTACATATCCCAAGCGAAAAAAAAATTCGCGGTTTCGAACCTGTGGCCTTCCAGGAGTGAGTCGGATGTGTTAACCACTACACTACAGATATGTTATTATGGGTGACCGAGAATACAGGCCGAGTAATTAAGGAAAAAGTAAAGAAACAACTCCTTCCATAGGAATAGCATTAGACCCAATTTTGGAGGCTCGTAACTCTGGTTCTAGTAGAGATACGGGGATGTACTTTGAGTATGTTATAGTGCAAGTTGTCCCCCATCTGACCATACTAAAAACGTAGGGCTACGACAAACATGGGCCAAGTAATTAAGCAAAACGTAAACGAACAACCCCTCCATAGGAAAAGCGTTTGACCCAATTTTAGAGGCTCGTAACTCTGGTTCTAGTAGAGATTCGGGGATGTCCTTTGAGTAAGTTATAGTGCAATTTGTCCCCCATCTAACCATACTAAAAACTTTGGGCTACGACAAACAGGGGCCGAGTACTTAAGCAATACGTAAAGAAACAAACCCCTCCATAGGAAATGCATTAAACTAAATTTTCGAGGCTCGGAACTCTGGTTCTACCAGAGATACGGGGATGTAAATAATGTGACCTTGACACAAATGTTCGGATAATTATAAAGGTCTTTACATTTTCGAAGCAAATAAAAAAAAATTCGCGGTTTCGAACCTGTGGCCTTCCGGGAGTGAGGCGGATGTGATAACCGCTACACTACAGATATGTTATTATTTTAGATCGAAAAAACAGGCCACGTAATTAAGCAAGACGTGAACAAACAAACCCCTCCATAGAAAATGCGTGAGACTATACTTTGCAGGCCCCTAACTCTGTGTCTACTAGAGATACGGAGATGTCCTTTGAGTATGTTATAGCCCAATTTGTCCCCCATCTAACCATACTAAAAACTTTGGGCTACGACAAACAATGGCCGAGTACTTAAGCAATACGTAAAGAAACAAACCCCTCCATAGGAAATGCATTAAACTAAATTTTCGAGGCTCGGAACTCTGGTTCTACCAGAGATACGGGGATGTATATAATGTGACCTTGACACAAATGTTCGGATAATTATAAAGGTCTTTACATTTTCCAAGCAAATAAAAAAAAACTTAGCGGTTTCGAACCTGTGGCCTTCCGAGAGTGAGGCGGATGTGTTAACCACTACACTACAGATATGTTATCATGGGTGACCAAGAATACAGGCCGAGTAATTAAGGAAAAAGTAAAGAAACAACTCCTTCCATAGGAATAGCATTAGACCCAATTTTGGAGGCTCGTAACTCTGGTTCTAGTAGAGATACGGGGATGTACTTTGAGTATGTAATAGTGCAATTTGTCCCCCATCTGACCATACTAAAAACGTAGGGTTACGACAAACATGGGCCAAGTAATTAAGCAAAACGTAAACGAACAACCCCTCCATAGGAAAAGCGTTTGACCCAATTTTAGAGGCTCGTAACTCTGGTTCTAGTAGAGATTCGGGGATGTCCTTTGAGTAAGTTATAGTGCAATTTGTCCCCCATCTAACCATACTAAAAACTTTGGGCTACGACAAACAGGGGCCGAGTACTTAAGCAAAACGTAAAGAAACAAACCCCTCCATAGGAAATGCATTAAACTAAATTTTCGAGGCTTGGAACTCTGGTTCTACCAGAGATACGGGGATGTAAATAATGTGACCTTGACACAAATGTTCGGATAATTATAAAGGTCTTTACATATCCCAAGCGAAAAAAAAATTCGCGGTTTCGAACCTGTGGCCTTCCAGGAGTGAGTCGGATGTGTTAACCACTACACTACAGATATGTTATTATGGGTGACCGAGAATACAGGCCGAGTAATTAAGGAAAAAGTAAAGAAACAACTCCTTCCATAGGAATAGCATTAGACCCAATTTTGGAGGCTCGTAACTCTGGTTCTAGTAGAGATACGGGGATGTACTTTGAGTATGTTATAGTGCAAGTTGTCCCCCATCTGACCATACTAAAAACGTAGGGCTACGACAAACATGGGCCAAGTAATTAAGCAAAACGTAAACGAACAACCCCTCCATAGGAAAAGCGTTTGACCCAATTTTAGAGGCTCGTAACTCTGGTTCTAGTAGAGATTCGGGGATGTCCTTTGAGTAAGTTATAGTGCAATTTGTCCCCCATCTAACCATACTAAAAACTTTGGGCTACGACAAACAGGGGCCGAGTACTTAAGCAATACGTAAAGAAACAAACCCCTCCATAGGAAATGCATTAAACTAAATTTTCGAGGCTCGGAACTCTGGTTCTACCAGAGATACGGGGATGTAAATAATGTGACCTTGACACAAATGTTCGGATAATTATAAAGGTCTTTACATTTTCGAAGCAAATAAAAAAAAATTCGCGGTTTCGAACCTGTGGCCTTCCGGGAGTGAGGCGGATGTGATAACCGCTACACTACAGATATGTTATTATTTTAGATCGAAAAAACAGGCCACGTAATTAAGCAAGACGTGAACAAACAAACCCCTCCATAGAAAATGCGTGAGACTATACTTTGCAGGCCCCTAACTCTGTGTCTACTAGAGATACGGAGATGTCCTTTGAGTATGTTATAGCCCAATTTGTCCCCCATCTAACCATACTAAAAACTTTGGGCTACGACAAACAATGGCCGAGTACTTAAGCAATACGTAAAGAAACAAACCCCTCCATAGGAAATGCATTAAACTAAATTTTCGAGGCTCGGAACTCTGGTTCTACCAGAGATACGGGGATGTATATAATGTGACCTTGACACAAATGTTCGGATAATTATAAAGGTCTTTACATTTTCCAAGCAAATAAAAAAAAACTTAGCGGTTTCGAACCTGTGGCCTTCCGAGAGTGAGGCGGATGTGTTAACCACTACACTACAGATATGTTATCATGGGTGACCAAGAATACAGGCCGAGTAATTAAGGAAAAAGTAAAGAAACAACTCCTTCCATAGGAATAGCATTAGACCCAATTTTGGAGGCTCGTAACTCTGGTTCTAGTAGAGATACGGGGATGTACTTTGAGTATGTAATAGTGCAATTTGTCCCCCATCTGACCATACTAAAAACGTAGGGTTACGACAAACATGGGCCAAGTAATTAAGCAAAACGTAAACGAACAACCCCTCCATAGGAAAAGCGTTTGACCCAATTTTAGAGGCTCGTAACTCTGGTTCTAGTAGAGATTCGGGGATGTCCTTTGAGTAAGTTATAGTGCAATTTGTCCCCCATCTAACCATACTAAAAACTTTGGGCTACGACAAACAGGGGCCGAGTACTTAAGCAAAACGTAAAGAAACAAACCCCTCCATAGGAAATGCATTAAACTAAATTTTCGAGGCTTGGAACTCTGGTTCTACCAGAGATACGGGGATGTAAATAATGTGACCTTGACACAAATGTTCGGATAATTATAAAGGTCTTTACATATCCCAAGCGAAAAAAAAATTCGCGGTTTCGAACCTGTGGCCTTCCAGGAGTGAGTCGGATGTGTTAACCACTACACTACAGATATGTTATTATGGGTGACCGAGAATACAGGCCGAGTAATTAAGGAAAAAGTAAAGAAACAACTCCTTCCATAGGAATAGCATTAGACCCAATTTTGGAGGCTCGTAACTCTGGTTCTAGTAGAGATACGGGGATGTACTTTGAGTATGTTATAGTGCAAGTTGTCCCCCATCTGACCATACTAAAAACGTAGGGCTACGACAAACATGGGCCAAGTAATTAAGCAAAACGTAAACGAACAACCCCTCCATAGGAAAAGCGTTTGACCCAATTTTAGAGGCTCGTAACTCTGGTTCTAGTAGAGATTCGGGGATGTCCTTTGAGTAAGTTATAGTGCAATTTGTCCCCCATCTAACCATACTAAAAACTTTGGGCTACGACAAACAGGGGCCGAGTACTTAAGCAATACGTAAAGAAACAAACCCCTCCATAGGAAATGCATTAAACTAAATTTTCGAGGCTCGGAACTCTGGTTCTACCAGAGATACGGGGATGTAAATAATGTGACCTTGACACAAATGTTCGGATAATTATAAAGGTCTTTACATTTTCGAAGCAAATAAAAAAAAATTCGCGGTTTCGAACCTGTGGCCTTCCGGGAGTGAGGCGGATGTGATAACTGCTACACTACAGATATGTTATTATTTTAGATCGAAAAAACAGGCCACGTAATTAAGCAAGACGTGAACAAACAAACCCCTCCATAGAAAATGCGTGAGACTATACTTTGCAGGCCCCTAACTCTGTGTCTACTAGAGATACGGAGATGTCCTTTGAGTATGTTATAGCCCAATTTGTCCCCCATCTAACCATACTAAAAACTTTGGGCTACGACAAACAATGGCCGAGTACTTAAGCAATACGTAAAGAAACAAACCCCTCCATAGGAAATGCATTAAACTAAATTTTCGAGGCTCGGAACTCTGGTTCTACCAGAGATACGGGGATGTATATAATGTGACCTTGACACAAATGTTCGGATAATTATAAAGGTCTTTACATTTTCCAAGCAAATAAAAAAAAACTTCGCGGTTTCGAACCTGTGGCCTTCCGAGAGTGAGGCGGATGTGTTAACCACTACACTACAGATATGTTATCATGGGCGACCAAGAATACAGGCCGAGTAATTAAGGAAAAAGTAAAGAAACAACTCCTTCCATAGGAATAGCATTAGACCCAATTTTGGAGGCTCGTAACTCTGGTTCTAGTAGAGATACGGGGATGTACTTTGAGTATGTTATAGTGCAATTTGTCCCCCATCTGACCATACTAAAAACGTAGGGCTACGACAAACATGGGCCAAGTAATTAAGCAAAACGTAAACGAACAACCCCTCCATAGGAAAAGCGTTTGACCCAATTTTAGAGGCTCGTAACTCTGGTTCTAGTAGAGATTCGGGGATGTCCTTTGAGTAAGTTATAGTGCAATTTGTCCCCCATCTAACCATACTAAAAACTTTGGGCTACGACAAACAGGGGCCGAGTACTTAAGCAAAACGTAAAGAAACAAACCCCTCCATAGGAAATGCATTAAACTAAATTTTCGAGGCTTGGAACTCTGGTTCTACCAGAGATACGGGGATGTAAATAATGTGACCTTGACACAAATGTTCGGATAATTATAAAGGTCTTTACATTTTCGAAGCAAATAAAAAAAAATTCGCGGTTTCGAACCTGTGGCCTTCCGGGAGTGAGGCGGATGTGATAACCGCTACACTACAGATATGTTATTATTTTAGATCGAAAAAACAGGCCACGTAATTAAGCAAGACGTGAACAAACAAACCCCTCCATAGAAAATGCGTGAGACTATACTTTGCAGGCCCCTAACTCTGTGTCTACTAGAGATACGGAGATGTCCTTTGAGTATGTTATAGCCCAATTTGTCCCCCATCTAACCATACTAAAAACTTTGGGCTACGACAAACAATGGCCGAGTACTTAAGCAATACGTAAAGAAACAAACCCCTCCATAGGAAATGCATTAAACTAAATTTTCGAGGCTCGGAACTCTGGTTCTACCAGAGATACGGGGATGTATATAATGTGACCTTGACACAAATGTTCGGATAATTATAAAGGTCTTTACATTTTCCAAGCAAATAAAAAAAAACTTCGCGGTTTCGAACCTGTGGCCTTCCGAGAGTGAGGCGGATGTGTTAACCACTACACTACGGATATGTTATCATGGGTGACCAAGAATACAGGCCGAGTAATTAAGGAAAAAGTAAAGAAACAACTCCTTCCATAGGAATAGCATTAGACCCAATTTTGGAGGCTCGTAACTCTGGTTCTAGTAGAGATACGGGGATGTACTTTGAGTATGTAATAGTGCAATTTGTCCCCCATCTGACCATACTAAAAACGTAGGGTTACGACAAACATGGGCCAAGTAATTAAGCAAAACGTAAACGAACAACCCCTCCATAGGAAAAGCGTTTGACCCAATTTTAGAGGCTCGTAACTCTGGTTCTAGTAGAGATTCGGGGATGTCCTTTGAGTAAGTTATAGTGCAATTTGTCCCCCATCTAACCATACTAAAAACTTTGGGCTACGACAAACAGGGGCCGAGTACTTAAGCAAAACGTAAAGAAACAAACCCCTCCATAGGAAATGCATTAAACTAAATTTTCGAGGCTTGGAACTCTGGTTCTACCAGAGATACGGGGATGTAAATAATGTGACCTTGACACAAATGTTCGGATAATTATAAAGGTCTTTACATATCCCAAGCGAAAAAAAAATTCGCGGTTTCGAACCTGTGGCCTTCCAGGAGTGAGTCGGATGTGTTAACCACTACACTACAGATATGTTATTATGGGTGACCGAGAATACAGGCCGAGTAATTAAGGAAAAAGTAAAGAAACAACTCCTTCCATAGGAATAGCATTAGACCCAATTTTGGAGGCTCGTAACTCTGGTTCTAGTAGAGATACGGGGATGTACTTTGAGTATGTTATAGTGCAAGTTGTCCCCCATCTGACCATACTAAAAACGTAGGGCTACGACAAACATGGGCCAAGTAATTAAGCAAAACGTAAACGAACAACCCCTCCATAGGAAAAGCGTTTGACCCAATTTTAGAGGCTCGTAACTCTGGTTCTAGTAGAGATTCGGGGATGTCCTTTGAGTAAGTTATAGTGCAATTTGTCCCCCATCTAACCATACTAAAAACTTTGGGCTACGACAAACAGGGGCCGAGTACTTAAGCAATACGTAAAGAAACAAACCCCTCCATAGGAAATGCATTAAACTAAATTTTCGAGGCTCGGAACTCTGGTTCTACCAGAGATACGGGGATGTATATAATGTGACCTTGACACAAATGTTCGGATAATTATAAAGGTCTTTACATTTTCCAAGCAAATAAAAAAAAACTTCGCGGTTTCGAACCTGTGGCCTTCCGAGAGTGAGGCGGATGTGTTAACCACTACACTACAGATATGTTATCATGGGTGACCAAGAATACAGGCCGAGTAATTAAGGAAAAAGTAAAGAAACAACTCCTTCCATAGGAATAGCATTAGACCCAATTTTGGAGGCTCGTAACTCTGGTTCTAGTAGAGATACGGGGATGTACTTTGAGTATGTTATAGTGCAATTTGTCCCCCATCTGACCATACTAAAAACGTAGGGTTACGACAAACATGGGCCAAGTAATTAAGCAAAACGTAAACGAACAACCCCTCCATAGGAAAAGCGTTTGACCCAATTTTAGAGGCTCGTAACTCTGGTTCTAGTAGAGATTCGGGGATGTCCTTTGAGTATGTTATAGTGCAATTTGTCCCCCATCTAACCATACTGAAAACTTTGGGCTACGACAAACAGGGGCCGAGTACTTAAGCAAAACGTAAAGAAACAAACCCCTCCATAGGAAATGCATTAAACTAAATTTTCGTGGCTTGGAACTCTGGTTCTACCAGAGATACTGGGATGTAAATAATGTGACCTTGACACAAATGTTCGGATAATTATAAAGGTCTTTACATTTTCCAAGCAAATAAAAAAACTTCGCGGTTTCGAACCTGTGGCCTTCCGGGAGTGAGGCGGATGTGTTAACCACTACACTACAGATATGTTATCATGGGTGACCGAGAATACAGGCCGAGTAATTAAGGAAAAAGTAAAGAAACAACTCCTTCCATAGGAATAGCATTAGACCCAATTTTGGAGGCTCGTAACTCTGGTTCTAGTAGAGATACGGGGATGTACTTTGAGTATGTTATAGTGCAAGTTGTCCCCCATCTGACCATACTAAAAACGTAGGGTTACGACAAACATGGGCCAAGTAATTAAGCAAAACGTAAACGAACAACCCCTCCATAGGAAAAGCGTTTGACCCAATTTTAGAGGCTCGTAACTCTGGTTCTAGTAGAGATTCGGGGATGTCCTTTGAGTATGTTATAGTGCAATTTGTCCCCCATCTAACCATACTGAAAACTTTGGGCTACGACAAACAGGGGCCGAGTACTTAAGCAAAACGTAAAGAAACAAACCCCTCCATAGGAAATGCATTAAACTAAATTTTCGTGGCTTGGAACTCTGGTTCTACCAGAGATACGGGGATGTAAATAATGTGACCTTGACACAAATGTTCGGATAATTATAAAGGTCTTTACATTTTCCAAGCAAATAAAAAAACTTCGCGGTTTCGAACCTGTGGCCTTCCGGGAGTGAGGCGGATGTGTTAACCACAACACTACAGATATGTTATCATGGGTGACCGAGAATACAGGCCGAGTAATTAAGGAAAAAGTAAAGAAACAACTCCTTCCATAGGAATAGCATTAGACCCAAATTTGGAGGCTCGTAACTCTGGTTCTAGTAGAGATACGGGAATGTCCTTTGAGTATGTTATAGTGCAATTTGTCCCCCATCTGACCATACTAAAAACGTAGGGCTACGACAAACATGGGCCAAGTAATTAAGCAAAACGTAAACGAACAACCCCTCCATAGGAAAAGCGTTTGACCCAATTTTAGAGGCTCGTAACTCTGGTTCTAGTAGAGATTCGGGGATGTCCTTTGAGTAAGTTATAGTGCAATTTTTCCCCATCTAACCATACTAAAAACTTTGGGCTACGACAAACAGGGGCCGAGTACTTAAGCAATACGTAAAGAAACAAACCCCTCCATAGGAAATGCATTAAACTAAATTTTCGAGGCTCGGAACTCTGGTTCTACCAGAGATACGGGGATGTAAATAATGTGACCTTGACACAAATGTTCGGATAATTATAAAGGCCTTTACATTTTCCAAGCAAATAAAAAAACTTCGCGGTTTCGAACCTGTGGCCTTCCGGGAGTGAGGCGGATGTGTTAACCACTACACTACAGATATGTTATCATGGGTGACCGAGAATACAGGCCGAGTAATTAAGGAAAAAGTAAAGAAACAACTCCTTCCATAGGAATAGCATTAGACCCAATTTTGGAGGCTCGTAACTCTGGTTCTAGTAGAGATACGGGGATGTACTTTGAGTATGTTATAGTGCAAGTTGTCCCCCATCTGACCATACTAAAAACGTAGGGTTACGACAAACATGGGCCAAGTAATTAAGCAAAACGTAAACGAACAACCCCTCCATAGGAAAAGCGTTTGACCCAATTTTAGAGGCTCGTAACTCTGGTTCTAGTAGAGATTCGGGGATGTCCTTTGAGTATGTTATAGTGCAATTTGTCCCCCATCTAACCATACTGAAAACTTTGGGCTACGACAAACAGGGGCCGAGTACTTAAGCAAAACGTAAAGAAACAAACCCCTCCATAGGAAATGCATTAAACTAAATTTTCGTGGCTTGGAACTCTGGTTCTACCAGAGATACGGGGATGTAAATAATGTGACCTTGACACAAATGTTCGGATAATTATAAAGGTCTTTACATTTTCCAAGCAAATAAAAAAACTTCGCGGTTTCGACCCTGTGGCCTTCCGGGAGTGAGGCGGATGTGTTAACCACAACACTACAGATATGTTATCATGGGTGACCGAGAATACAGGCCGAGTAATTAAGGAAAAAGTAAAGAAACAACTCCTTCCATAGGAATAGCATTAGACCCAAATTTGGAGGCTCGTAACTCTGGTTCTAGTAGAGATACGGGAATGTCCTTTGAGTATGTTATAGTGCAATTTGTCCCCCATCTGACCATACTAAAAACGTAGGGCTACGACAAACATGGGCCAAGTAATTAAGCAAAACGTAAACGAACAACCCCTCCATAGGAAAAGCGTTTGACCCAATTTTAGAGGCTCGTAACTCTGGTTCTAGTAGAGATTCGGGGATGTCCTTTGAGTAAGTTATAGTGCAATTTTTCCCCATCTAACCATACTAAAAACTTTGGGCTACGACAAACAGGGGCCGAGTACTTAAGCAATACGTAAAGAAACAAACCCCTCCATAGGAAATGCATTAAACTAAATTTTCGAGGCTCGGAACTCTGGTTCTACCAGAGATATGGGGATGTAAATAATGTGACCTTGACACAAATGTTCGGATAATTATAAAGGCCTTTACATTTTCCAAGCAAATAAAAAAACTTCGCGGTTTCGAACCTGTGGCCTTCCGGGAGTGAGGCGGATGTGTTAACCACTACACTACAGATATGTTATCATGGGTGACCGAGAATACAGGCCGAGTAATTAAGGAAAAAGTAAAGAAACAACTCCTTCCATAGGAATAGCATTAGACCCAAATTTGGAGGCTCGTAACTCTGGTTCTAGTAGAGATACGGGAATGTCCTTTGAGTATGTTATAGTGCAATTTGTCCCCCATCTGACCATACTAAAAACGTAGGGCTACGACAAACATGGGCCAAGTAATTAAGCAAAACGTAAACGAACAACCCCTCCATAGGAAAAGCGTTTGACCCAATTTTAGAGGCTCGTAACTCTGGTTCTAGTAGAGATTCGGGGATGTCCTTTGAGTAAGTTATAGTGCAATTTTTCCCCATCTAACCATACTAAAAACTTTGGGCTACGACAAACAGGGGCCGAGTACTTAAGCAATACGTAAAGAAACAAACCCCTCCATAGGAAATGCATTAAACTAAATTTTCGAGGCTCGGAACTCTGGTTCTACCAGAGATACGGGGATGTAAATAATGTGACCTTGACACAAATGTTCGGATAATTATAAAGGTCTTTACATTTTCCAAGCAAATAAAAAAAAACTTCGCGGTTTCGAACCTGTGGCCTTCCGAGAGTGAGGCGGATGTGTTAACCACTACACTACAGATATGTTATCATGGGTGACCAAGAATACAGGCCGAGTAATTAACGAAAAAGTAAAGAAACAACTCCATCCATAGGAATAGCATTAGACCCAATTTTGGAGGCTCGTAACTCTGGTTCTAGTAGAGATACGGGGATGTACTTTGAGTATGTTATAGTGCAATTTGTCCCCCATCTGACCATACTAAAAACGTAGGGTTACGACAAACATGGGCCAAGTAATTAAGCAAAACGTAAACGAACAACCCCTCCATAGGAAAAGCGTTTGACCCAATTTTAGAGGCTCGTAACTCTGGTTCTAGTAGAGATTCGGGGATGTCCTTTGAGTATGTTATAGTGCAATTTGTCCCCCATCTAACCATACTGAAAACTTTGGGCTACGACAAACAGGGGCCGAGTACTTAAGCAAAACGTAAAGAAACAAACCCCTCCATAGGAAATGCATTAAACTAAATTTTCGTGGCTTGGAACTCTGGTTCTACCAGAGATACGGGGATGTAAATAATGTGACCTTGACACAAATGTTCGGATAATTATAAAGGTCTTTACATTTTCCAAGCAAATAAAAAAACTTCGCGGTTTCGAACCTGTGGCCTTCCGGGAGTGAGGCGGATGTGTTAACCACTACACTACAGATATGTTATCATGGGTGACCGAGAATACAGGCCGAGTAATTAAGGAAAAAGTAAAGAAACAACTCCTTCCATAGGAATAGCATTAGACCCAAATTTGGAGGCTCGTAACTCTGGTTCTAGTAGAGATACGGGAATGTCCTTTGAGTATGTTATAGTGCAATTTGTCCCCCATCTGACCATACTAAAAACGTAGGGCTACGACAAACATGGGCCAAGTAATTAAGCAAAACGTAAACGAACAACCCCTCCATAGGAAAAGCGTTTGACCCAATTTTAGAGGCTCGTAACTCTGGTTCTAGTAGAGATTCGGGGATGTCCTTTGAGTAAGTTATAGTGCAATTTTTCCCCATCTAACCATACTAAAAACTTTGGGCTACGACAAACAGGGGCCGAGTACTTAAGCAATACGTAAAGAAACAAACCCCTCCATAGGAAATGCATTAAACTAAATTTTCGAGGCTCGGAACTCTGGTTCTACCAGAGATACGGGGATGTAAATAATGTGACCTTGACACAAATGTTCGGATAATTATAAAGGTCTTTACATTTTCCAAGCAAATAAAAAAAACTTCGCGGTTTCGAACCTGCGGCCTTCCGAGAGTGAGGCGGATGTGTTAACCACTACACTACAGATATGTTATCATGGGTGACCAAGAATACAGGCCGAGTAATTAACGAAAAAGTAAAGAAACAACTCCTTCCATAGGAATAGCATTAGACCCAATTTTGGAGGCTCGTAACTCTGGTTCTAGTAGATATACGGGGATGTACTTTGAGTATGTTATAGTGCAATTTGTCCCCCATCTGACCATACTAAAAACGTAGGGTTACGACAAACATGGGCCAAGTATTTAAGCAAAACGTATACGAACAACCCCTCCATAGGAAAAGCGTTTGACCCAATTTTAGAGGCTCGTAACTCTGGTTCTAGTAGAGATTCGGGGATGTCCTTTGAGTAAGTTATAGTGCAATTTGTCCCCCATCTAACCATACTAAAAACTTTGGGCTACGACAAACAGGGGCCGAGTACTTAAGCAAAACGTAAAGAAACAAACCCCTCCATAGGAAATGCATTAAACTAAATTTTCGAGGCTTGGAACTCTGGTTCTACCAGAGATACGGGGATGTAAATAATGTGACCTTGACACAAATGTTCGGATAATTATAAAGGTCTTTACATTTTCCAAGCAAATAAAAAAATTTCGCGGTTTCGAACCTGTGGCCTTCCGGGAGTGAGGCGGATGTGTTAACCACTACACTACAGATATGTTATCATGGGTGACCGAGAATACAGGCCGAGTAATTAAGGAAAAAGTAAAGAAACAACTCCTTCCATAGGAATAGCATTAGACCCAATTTTGGAGGCTCGTAACTCTGGTTCTAGTAGAGATACGGGGATGTACTTTGAGTATATTATAGTGCAATTTGTCCCCCATCTGACCATACTAAAAACGTAGGGTCACGACAAACATGGGCCAAGTAATTAAGCAAAACGTATACGAACAACCCCTCCATAGGAAAAGCGTTTGACCCAATTTTAGAGGCTCGTAACTCTGGTTCTAGTAGAGATTCGGGGATGTCCTTTGAGTAAGTTATAGTGCAATTTGTCCCCCATCTAACCATACTAAAAACTTTGGGCTACGACAAACAGGGGCCGAGTACTTAAGCAAAACGTAAAGAAAGAAACCCCTCCATAGGAAATGCATTAAACTAAATTTTCGAGGCTTGGAACTCTGGTTCTACCAGAGATACGGGGATGTAAATAATGTGACCTTGACACAAATGTTCGGATAATTATAAAGGTCTTTACATTTTCCAAGCAAATAAAAAAACTTCGCGGTTTCGAACCTGTGGCCTTCCGGGAGTGAGGCGGATGTGTTAACCACTACACTACAGATATGTTAGCATGGGTGACCGAGAATACAGGCCGAGTAATTAAGGAAAAAGTAAAGAAACAACTCCTTCCATAGGAATAGCATTAGACCCAATTTTGGAGGCTCGTAACTCTGGTTCTAGTAGAGATACGGGGATGTACTTTGAGTATGTTATAGTGCAATTTGTCCCCCATCTGACCATACTAAAAACGTAGGGCTACGACAAACATGGGCCAAGTAATTAAGCAAAACGTAAACGAACAACCCCTCCATAGGAAAAGCGTTTGACCCAATTTTAGAGGCTCGTAACTCTGGTTCTAGTAGAGATTCGGGGATGTCCTTTGAGTAAGTTATAGTGCAATTTTTCCCCATCTAACCATACTAAAAACTTTGGGCTACGACAAACAGGGGCCGAGTACTTAAGCAATACGTAAAGAAACAAACCCCTCCATAGGAAATGCATTAAACTAAATTTTCGAGGCTCGGAACTCTGGTTCTACCAGAGATACGGGGATGTAAATAATGTGACCTTGACACAAATGTTCGGATAATTATAAAGGTCTTTACATTTTCCAAGCAAATAAAAAAAAACTTCGCGGTTTCGAACCTGTGGCCTTCCGAGAGTGAGGCGGATGTGTTAACCACTACACTACAGATATGTTATCATGGGTGACCAAGAATACAGGCCGAGTAATTAACGAAAAAGTAAAGAAACAACTCCATCCATAGGAATAGCATTAGACCCAATTTTGGAGGCTCGTAACTCTGGTTCTAGTAGAGATACGGGGATGTACTTTGAGTATGTTATAGTGCAATTTGTCCCCCATCTGACCATACTAAAAACGTAGGGTTACGACAAACATGGGCCAAGTAATTAAGCAAAACGTAAACGAACAACCCCTCCATAGGAAAAGCGTTTGACCCAATTTTAGAGGCTCGTAACTCTGGTTCTAGTAGAGATTCGGGGATGTCCTTTGAGTATGTTATAGTGCAATTTGTCCCCCATCTAACCATACTGAAAACTTTGGGCTACGACAAACAGGGGCCGAGTACTTAAGCAAAACGTAAAGAAACAAACCCCTCCATAGGAAATGCATTAAACTAAATTTTCGTGGCTTGGAACTCTGGTTCTACCAGAGATACGGGGATGTAAATAATGTGACCTTGACACAAATGTTCGGATAATTATAAAGGTCTTTACATTTTCCAAGCAAATAAAAAAACTTCGCGGTTTCGAACCTGTGGCCTTCCGGGAGTGAGGCGGATGTGTTAACCACTACACTACAGATATGTTATCATGGGTGACCGAGAATACAGGCCGAGTAATTAAGGAAAAAGTAAAGAAACAACTCCTTCCATAGGAATAGCATTAGACCCAAATTTGGAGGCTCGTAACTCTGGTTCTAGTAGAGATACGGGAATGTCCTTTGAGTATGTTATAGTGCAATTTGTCCCCCATCTGACCATACTAAAAACGTAGGGCTACGACAAACATGGGCCAAGTAATTAAGCAAAACGTAAACGAACAACCCCTCCATAGGAAAAGCGTTTGACCCAATTTTAGAGGCTCGTAACTCTGGTTCTAGTAGAGATTCGGGGATGTCCTTTGAGTAAGTTATAGTGCAATTTTTCCCCATCTAACCATACTAAAAACTTTGGGCTACGACAAACAGGGGCCGAGTACTTAAGCAATACGTAAAGAAACAAACCCCTCCATAGGAAATGCATTAAACTAAATTTTCGAGGCTCGGAACTCTGGTTCTACCAGAGATACGGGGATGTAAATAATGTGACCTTGACACAAATGTTCGGATAATTATAAAGGTCTTTACATTTTCCAAGCAAATAAAAAAAACTTCGCGGTTTCGAACCTGCGGCCTTCCGAGAGTGAGGCGGATGTGTTAACCACTACACTACAGATATGTTATCATGGGTGACCAAGAATACAGGCCGAGTAATTAACGAAAAAGTAAAGAAACAACTCCTTCCATAGGAATAGCATTAGACCCAATTTTGGAGGCTCGTAACTCTGGTTCTAGTAGATATACGGGGATGTACTTTGAGTATGTTATAGTGCAATTTGTCCCCCATCTGACCATACTAAAAACGTAGGGTTACGACAAACATGGGCCAAGTATTTAAGCAAAACGTATACGAACAACCCCTCCATAGGAAAAGCGTTTGACCCAATTTTAGAGGCTCGTAACTCTGGTTCTAGTAGAGATTCGGGGATGTCCTTTGAGTAAGTTATAGTGCAATTTGTCCCCCATCTAACCATACTAAAAACTTTGGGCTACGACAAACAGGGGCCGAGTACTTAAGCAAAACGTAAAGAAACAAACCCCTCCATAGGAAATGCATTAAACTAAATTTTCGAGGCTTGGAACTCTGGTTCTACCAGAGATACGGGGATGTAAATAATGTGACCTTGACACAAATGTTCGGATAATTATAAAGGTCTTTACATTTTCCAAGCAAATAAAAAAATTTCGCGGTTTCGAACCTGTGGCCTTCCGGGAGTGAGGCGGATGTGTTAACCACTACACTACAGATATGTTATCATGGGTGACCGAGAATACAGGCCGAGTAATTAAGGAAAAAGTAAAGAAACAACTCCTTCCATAGGAATAGCATTAGACCCAATTTTGGAGGCTCGTAACTCTGGTTCTAGTAGAGATACGGGGATGTACTTTGAGTATATTATAGTGCAATTTGTCCCCCATCTGACCATACTAAAAACGTAGGGTCACGACAAACATGGGCCAAGTAATTAAGCAAAACGTATACGAACAACCCCTCCATAGGAAAAGCGTTTGACCCAATTTTAGAGGCTCGTAACTCTGGTTCTAGTAGAGATTCGGGGATGTCCTTTGAGTAAGTTATAGTGCAATTTGTCCCCCATCTAACCATACTAAAAACTTTGGGCTACGACAAACAGGGGCCGAGTACTTAAGCAAAACGTAAAGAAAGAAACCCCTCCATAGGAAATGCATTAAACTAAATTTTCGAGGCTTGGAACTCTGGTTCTACCAGAGATACGGGGATGTAAATAATGTGACCTTGACACAAATGTTCGGATAATTATAAAGGTCTTTACATTTTCCAAGCAAATAAAAAAACTTCGCGGTTTCGAACCTGTGGCCTTCCGGGAGTGAGGCGGATGTGTTAACCACTACACTACAGATATGTTAGCATGGGTGACCGAGAATACAGGCCGAGTAATTAAGGAAAAAGTAAAGAAACAACTCCTTCCATAGGAATAGCATTAGACCCAATTTTGGAGGCTCGTAACTCTGGTTCTAGTAGAGATACGGGGATGTACTTTGAGTATGTTATAGTGCAATTTGTCCCCCATCTGACCATACTAAAAACGTAGGGTTACGACAAACATGGGCCAAGTAATTAAGCAAAACGTATACGAACAACCCCTCCATAGGAAAAGCGTTTGACCCAATTTTAGAGGCTCGTAACTCTGGTTCTAGTAGAGATTCGGGGATGTCCTTTGAGTAAGTTATAGTGCAATTTGTCCCCCATCTAACCATACTAAAAACTTTGGGCTACGACAAACAGGGGCCGAGTACTTAAGCAAAATGTAAAGAAACAAACCCCTCCATAGGAAATGCATTAAACTAAATTTTCGAGGCTTGGAACTCTGGTTCTACCAGAGATACGGGGATGTAAATAATGTGACCTTGACACAAATGTTCGGATAATTATAAAGGTCTTTACATTTTCCAAGCAAATAAAAAAACTTCGCGGTTTCGAACCTGTGGCCTTCCGGGAGTGAGGCGGATGTGTTAACCACTACACTACAGATATGTTATCATGGGTGACCGAGAATACAGGCCGAGTAATTAAGGAAAAAGTAAAGAAACAACTCCTTCCATAGGAATAGCATTAGACCCAAATTTGGAGGCTCGTAACTCTGGTTCTAGTAGAGATACGGGAATGTCCTTTGAGTATGTTTTAGTGCAATTTGTCCCCCATCTGACCATACTAAAAACGTAGGGTTACGACAAACATGGGCCAAGTAATTAAGCAAAACGTATACGAACAACCCCTCCATAGGAAAAGCGTTTGATCCAATTTTAGAGGCTCGTAACTCTGGTTCTAGTAGAGATTCGGGGATGTCCTTTGAGTAAGTTATAGTGCAATTTTTCCCCATCTAACCATACTAAAAACTTTGGGCTACGACAAACAGGGGCCGAGTACTTAAGCAATACGTAAAGAAACAAACCCCTCCATAGGAAATGCATTAAACTAAATTTTCGAGGCTCGGAACTCTGGTTCTACCAGAGATACGGGGATGTAAATAATGTGACCTTGACACAAATGTTCGGATAATTATAAAGGTCTTTACATTTTCCAAGCAAATAAAAAAAAACTTCGCGGTTTCGAACCTGTGGCCTTCCGAGAGTGAGGCGGATGTGTTAACCACTACACTACAGATATGTTATCATGGGTGACCAAGAATACAGGCCGAGTAATTAACGAAAAAGTAAAGAAACAACTCCTTCCATAGGAATAGCATTAGACCCAATTTTGGAGGCTCGTAACTCTGGTTCTAGTAGAGATTCGGGGATGTCCTTTGAGTAAGTTATAGTGCAATTTGTCCCCCATCTAACCATACTAAAAACTTTGGGCTACGACAAACAGGGGCCGAGTACTTAAGCAAAACGTAAAGAAACAAACCCCTCCATAGGAAATGCATTAAACTAAATTTTCGAGGCTTGGAACTCTGGTTCTACCAGAGATACGGGGATGTAAATAATGTGACCTTGACACAAATGTTCGGATAATTATAAAGGTCTTTACATTTTCCAAGCAAATAAAAAAATTTCGCGGTTTCGAACCTGTGGCCTTCCGGGAGTGAGGCGGATGTGTTAACCACTACACTACAGATATGTTATCATGGGTGACCGAGAATACAGGCCGAGTAATTAAGGAAAAAGTAAAGAAACAACTCCTTCCATAGGAATAGCATTAGACCCAATTTTGGAGGCTCGTAACTCTGGTTCTAGTAGAGATACGGGGATGTACTTTGAGTATATTATAGTGCAATTTGTCCCCCATCTGACCATACTAAAAACGTAGGGTCACGACAAACATGGGCCAAGTAATTAAGCAAAACGTATACGAACAACCCCTCCATAGGAAAAGCGTTTGACCCAATTTTAGAGGCTCGTAACTCTGGTTCTAGTAGAGATTCGGGGATGTCCTTTGAGTAAGTTATAGTGCAATTTGTCCCCCATCTAACCATACTAAAAACTTTGGGCTACGACAAACAGGGGCCGAGTACTTAAGCAAAACGTAAAGAAAGAAACCCCTCCATAGGAAATGCATTAAACTAAATTTTCGAGGCTTGGAACTCTGGTTCTACCAGAGATACGGGGATGTAAATAATGTGACCTTGACACAAATGTTCGGATAATTATAAAGGTCTTTACATTTTCCAAGCAAATAAAAAAACTTCGCGGTTTCGAACCTGTGGCCTTCCGGGAGTGAGGCGGATGTGTTAACCACTACACTACAGATATGTTAGCATGGGTGACCGAGAATACAGGCCGAGTAATTAAGGAAAAAGTAAAGAAACAACTCCTTCCATAGGAATAGCATTAGACCCAATTTTGGAGGCTCGTAACTCTGGTTCTAGTAGAGATACGGGGATGTACTTTGAGTATGTTATAGTGCAATTTGTCCCCCATCTGACCATACTAAAAACGTAGGGTTACGACAAACATGGGCCAAGTAATTAAGCAAAACGTATACGAACAACCCCTCCATAGGAAAAGCGTTTGACCCAATTTTAGAGGCTCGTAACTCTGGTTCTAGTAGAGATTCGGGGATGTCCTTTGAGTAAGTTATAGTGCAATTTGTCCCCCATCTAACCATACTAAAAACTTTGGGCTACGACAAACAGGGGCCGAGTACTTAAGCAAAACGTAAAGAAACAAACCCCTCCATAGGAAATGCATTAAACTAAATTTTCGAGGCTTGGAACTCTGGTTCTACCAGAGATACGGGGATGTAAATAATGTGACCTTGACACAAATGTTCGGATAATTATAAAGGTCTTTACATTTTCCAAGCAAATAAAAAAACTTCGCGGTTTCGAACCTGTGGCCTTCCGGGAGTGAGGCGGATGTGTTAACCACTACACTACAGATATGTTATCATGGGTGACCGAGAATACAGGCCGAGTAATTAAGGAAAAAGTAAAGAAACAACTCCTTCCATAGGAATAGCATTAGACCCAAATTTGGAGGCTCGTAACTCTGGTTCTAGTAGAGATACGGGAATGTCCTTTGAGTATGTTTTAGTGCAATTTGTCCCCCATCTGACCATACTAAAAACGTAGGGTTACGACAAACATGGGCCAAGTAATTAAGCAAAACGTATACGAACAACCCCTCCATAGGAAAAGCGTTTGATCCAATTTTAGAGGCTCGTAACTCTGGTTCTAGTAGAGATTCGGGGATGTCCTTTGAGTAAGTTATAGTGCAATTTTTCCCCATCTAACCATACTAAAAACTTTGGGCTACGACAAACAGGGGCCGAGTACTTAAGCAATACGTAAAGAAACAAACCCCTCCATAGGAAATGCATTAAACTAAATTTTCGAGGCTCGGAACTCTGGTTCTACCAGAGATACGGGGATGTAAATAATGTGACCTTGACACAAATGTTCGGATAATTATAAAGGTCTTTACATTTTCCAAGCAAATAAAAAAAAACTTCGCGGTTTCGAACCTGTGGCCTTCCGAGAGTGAGGCGGATGTGTTAACCACTACACTACAGATATGTTATCATGGGTGACCAAGAATACAGGCCGAGTAATTAACGAAAAAGTAAAGAAACAACTCCTTCCATAGGAATAGCATTAGACCCAATTTTGGAGGCTCGTAACTCTGGTTCTAGTAGAGATACGGGGATGTACTTTGAGTATGTTATAGTGCAATTTGTCCCCCATCTGACCATACTAAAAACGTAGGGTTACGACAAACATGGGCCAAGTATTTAAGCAAAACGTATACGAACAACCCCTCCATAGGAAAAGCGTTTGACCCAATTTTAGAGGCTCGTAACTCTGGTTCTAGTAGAGATTCGGGGATGTCCTTTGAGTAAGTTATAGTGCAATTTGTCCCCCATCTAACCATACTAAAAACTTTGGGCTACGACAAACAGGGGCCGAGTACTTAAGCAAAACGTAAAGAAACAAACCCCTCCATAGGAAATGCATTAAACTAAATTTTCGAGGCTTGGAACTCTGGTTCTACCAGAGATACGGGGATGTAAATAATGTGACCTTGACACAAATGTTCGGATAATTATAAAGGTCTTTACATTTTCCAAGCAAATAAAAAAAAACTTCGCGGTTTCGAACCTGTGGCCTTCCGAGAGTGAGGCGGATGTGTTAACCACTACACTACAGATATGTTATCATGGGTGACCGAGAATACAGGCCGAGTAATTAAGGAAAAAGTAAAGAAACAACTCCTTCCATAGGAATAGCATTAGACCCAAATTTGGAGGCTCGTAACTCTGGTTCTAGTAGAGATACGGGAATGTCCTTTGAGTATGTTTTAGTGCAATTTGTCCCCCATCTGACCATACTAAAAACGTAGGGTTACGACAAACATGGGCCAAGTAATTAAGCAAAACGTATACGAACAACCCCTCCATAGGAAAAGCGTTTGATCCAATTTTAGAGGCTCGTAACTCTGGTTCTAGTAGAGATTCGGGGATGTCCTTTGAGTAAGTTATAGTGCAATTTTTCCCCATCTAACCATACTAAAAACTTTGGGCTACGACAAACAGGGGCCGAGTACTTAAGCAATACGTAAAGAAACAAACCCCTCCATAGGAAATGCATTAAACTAAATTTTCGAGGCTCGGAACTCTGGTTCTACCAGAGATACGGGGATGTAAATAATGTGACCTTGACACAAATGTTCGGATAATTATAAAGGTCTTTACATTTTCCAAGCAAATAAAAAAAAACTTCGCGGTTTCGAACCTGTGGCCTTCCGAGAGTGAGGCGGATGTGTTAACCACTACACTACAGATATGTTATCATGGGTGACCAAGAATACAGGCCGAGTAATTAACGAAAAAGTAAAGAAACAACTCCTTCCATAGGAATAGCATTAGACCCAATTTTGGAGGCTCGTAACTCTGGTTCTAGTAGAGATACGGGGATGTACTTTGAGTATGTTATAGTGCAATTTGTCCCCCATCTGACCATACTAAAAACGTAGGGTTACGACAAACATGGGCCAAGTATTTAAGCAAAACGTATACGAACAACCCCTCCATAGGAAAAGCGTTTGACCCAATTTTAGAGGCTCGTAACTCTGGTTCTAGTAGAGATTCGGGGATGTCCTTTGAGTAAGTTATAGTGCAATTTGTCCCCCATCTAACCATACTAAAAACTTTGGGCTACGACAAACAGGGGCCGAGTACTTAAGCAAAACGTAAAGAAACAAACCCCTCCATAGGAAATGCATTAAACTAAATTTTCGAGGCTTGGAACTCTGGTTCTACCAGAGATACGGGGATGTAAATAATGTGACCTTGACACAAATGTTCGGATAATTATAAAGGTCTTTACATTTTCCAAGCAAATAAAAAAATTTCGCGGTTTCGAACCTGTGGCCTTCCGGGAGTGAGGCGGATGTGTTAACCACTACACTACAGATATGTTACCATGGGTGACCGAGAATACAGGCCGAGTAATTAAGGAAAAAGTAAAGAAACAACTCCTTCCATAGGAATAGCATTAGACCCAATTTTGGAGGCTCGTAACTCTGGTTCTAGTAGAGATACGGGGATGTACTTTGAGTATATTATAGTGCAATTTGTCCCCCATCTGACCATACTAAAAACGTAGGGTCACGACAAACATGGGCCAAGTAATTAAGCAAAACGTATACGAACAACCCCTCCATAGGAAAAGCGTTTGACCCAATTTTAGAGGCTCGTAACTCTGGTTCTAGTAGAGATTCGGGGATGTCCTTTGAGTAAGTTATAGTGCAATTTGTCCCCCATCTAACCATACTAAAAACTTTGGGCTACGACAAACAGGGGCCGAGTACTTAAGCAAAACGTAAAGAAAGAAACCCCTCCATAGGAAATGCATTAAACTAAATTTTCGAGGCTTGGAACTCTGGTTCTACCAGAGATACGGGGATGTAAATAATGTGACCTTGACACAAATGTTCGGATAATTATAAAGGTCTTTACATTTTCCAAGCAAATAAAAAAACTTCGCGGTTTCGAACCTGTGGCCTTCCGGGAGTGAGGCGGATGTGTTAACCACTACACTACAGATATGTTAGCATGGGTGACCGAGAATACAGGCCGAGTAATTAAGGAAAAAGTAAAGAAACAACTCCTTCCATAGGAATAGCATTAGACCCAATTTTGGAGGCTCGTAACTCTGGTTCTAGTAGAGATACGGGGATGTACTTTGAGTATGTTATAGTGCAATTTGTCCCCCATCTGACCATACTAAAAACGTAGGGTTACGACAAACATGGGCCAAGTAATTAAGCAAAACGTATACGAACAACCCCTCCATAGGAAAAGCGTTTGACCCAATTTTAGAGGCTCGTAACTCTGGTTCTAGTAGAGATTCGGGGATGTCCTTTGAGTAAGTTATAGTGCAATTTGTCCCCCATCTAACCATACTAAAAACTTTGGGCTACAACAAACAGGGGCCGAGTACTTAAGCAAAACGTAAAGAAACAAACCCCTCCATAGGAAATGCATTAAACTAAATTTTCGAGGCTTGGAACTCTGGTTCTACCAGAGATACGGGGATGTAAATAATGTGACCTTGACACAAATGTTCGGATAATTATAAAGGTCTTTACATTTTCCAAGCAAATAAAAAAATTTCGCGGTTTCGAACCTGTGGCCTTCCGGGAGTGAGGCGGATGTGTTAACCACTACACTACAGATATGTTATCATGGGTGACCGAGAATACAGGCCGAGTAATTAAGGAAAAAGTAAAGAAACAACTCCTTCCATAGGAATAGCATTAGACCCAATTTTGGAGGCTCGTAACTCTGGTTCTAGTAGAGATACGGGGATGTACTTTGAGTATATTATAGTGCAATTTGTCCCCCATCTGACCATACTAAAAACGTAGGGTCACGACAAACATGGGCCAAGTAATTAAGCAAAACGTATACGAACAACCCCTCCATAGGAAAAGCGTTTGACCCAATTTTAGAGGCCCGTAACTCTGGTTCTAGTAGAGATTCGGGGATGTCCTTTGAGTAAGTTATAGTGCAATTTGTCCCCCATCTAACCATACTAAAAACTTTGGGCTACGACAAACAGGGGCCGAGTACTTAAGCAAAACGTAAAGAAAGAAACCCCTCCATAGGAAATGCATTAAACTAAATTTTCGAGGCTTGGAACTCTGGTTCTACCAGAGATACGGGGATGTAAATAATGTGACCTTGACACAAATGTTCGGATAATTATAAAGGTCTTTACATTTTCCAAGCAAATAAAAAAACTTCGCGGTTTCGAACCTGTGGCCTTCCGGGAGTGAGGCGGATGTGTTAACCACTACACTACAGATATGTTAGCATGGGTGACCGAGAATACAGGCCGAGTAATTAAGGAAAAAGTAAAGAAACAACTTCTTCCATAGGAATAGCATTAGACCCAATTTTGGAGGCTCGTAACTCTGGTTCTAGTAGAGATACGGGGATGTACTTTGAGTATGTTATAGTGCAATTTGTCCCCCATCTGACCATACTAAAAACGTAGGGTTACGACAAACATGGGCCAAGTAATTAAGCAAAACGTATACGAACAACCCCTCCATAGGAAAAGCGTTTGACCCAATTTTAGAGGCTCGTAACTCTGGTTCTAGTAGAGATTCGGGGATGTCCTTTGAGTAAGTTATAGTGCAATTTGTCCCCCATCTAACCATACTAAAAACTTTGGGCTACAACAAACAGGGGCCGAGTACTTAAGCAAAACGTAAAGAAACAAACCCCTCCATAGGAAATGCATTAAACTAAATTTTCGAGGCTTGGAACTCTGGTTCTACCAGAGATACGGGGATGTAAATAATGTGACCTTGACACAAATGTTCGGATAATTATAAAGGTCTTTACATTTTCCAAGCAAATAAAAAAACTTCGCGGTTTCGAACCTGTGGCCTTCCGGGAGTGAGGCGGATGTGTTAACCACTACACTACAGATATGTTATCATGGGTGACCGAGAATACAGGCCGAGTAATTAAGGAAAAAGTAAAGAAACAACTCCTTCCATAGGAATAGCATTAGACCCAATTTTGGAGGCTCGTAACTCTGGTTCTAGTAGAGATACGGGGATGTACTTTGAGTATGTAATAGTGCAATTTGTCCCCCATCTGAACATACTAAAAACGTAGGGTTACGACAAACATGGGCCAAGTAATTAAGCAAAACGTAAACGAACAACCCCTCCATAGGAAAAGCGTTTGACCCAATTTTAGAGGCTCGTAACTCTGGTTCTAGTAGAGATTCGGGGATGTCCTTTGAGTATGTTATAGTGCAATTTGTCCCCCATCTAACCATACTGAAAACTTTGGGCTACGACAAACAGGGGCCGAGTACTTAAGCAAAACGTAAAGAAACAAACCCCTCCATAGGAAATGCATTAAACTAAATTTTCGTGGCTTGGAACTCTGGTTCTACCAGAGATACTGGGATGTAAATAATGTGACCTTGACACAAATGTTCGGATAATTATAAAGGTCTTTACATTTTCCAAGCAAATAAAAAAACTTCGCGGTTTCGAACCTGTGGCCTTCCGGGAGTGAGGCGGATGTGTTAACCACTACACTACAGATATGTTATCATGGGTGACCGAGAATACAGGCCGAGTAATTAAGGAAAAAGTAAAGAAACAACTCCTTCCATAGGAATAGCATTAGACCCAAATTTGGAGGCTCGTAACTCTGGTTCTAGTAGAGATACGGGAATGTCCTTTGAGTATGTTATAGTGCAATTTGTCCCCCATCTGACCATACTAAAAACGTAGGGCTACGACAAACATGGGCCAAGTAATTAAGCAAAACGTAAACGAACAACCCCTCCATAGGAAAAGCGTTTGACCCAATTTTAGAGGCTCGTAACTCTGGTTCTAGTAGAGATTCGGGGATGTCCTTTGAGTAAGTTATAGTGCAATTTTTCCCCATCTAACCATACTAAAAACTTTGGGCTACGACAAACAGGGGCCGAGTACTTAAGCAAAACGTAAAGAAACAAACCCCTCCATAGGAAATGCATTAAACTAAATTTTCGAGGCTTGGAACTCTGGTTCTACCAGAGATACGGGGATGTAAATAATGTGACCTTGACACAAATGTTCGGATAATTATAAAGGTCTTTACATTTTCCAAGCAAATAAAAAAACTTCGCGGTTTCGAACCTGTGGCCTTCCGGGAGTGAGGCAGATGTGTTAACCACTACACTACAGATATGTTATCATGGGTGACCGAGAATACAGTAAGTAATTAAGGAAAAAGTAAAGAAACAACTCCTTCCATAGGAATAGCATTAGACCCAATTTTGGAGGCTCGTAACTCTGGTTCTAGTAGAGATACGGGGATGTACTTTGAGTATATTATAGTGCAATTTGTCCCCCATCTGACCATACTAAAAACGTAGGGTTACGACAAACATGGGCCAAGTAATTAAGCAAAACGTATACGAACAACCCCTCCATAGGAAAAGCGTTTGACCCAATTTTAGAGGCTCGTAACTCTGGTTCTAGTAGAGATTCGGGGATGTCCTTTGAGTAAGTTATAGTGCAATTTGTCCCCCATCTAACCATACTAAAAACTTTGAACTACGACAAACAGGGGCCGAGTACTTAAGCAAAACGTAAAGAAAGAAACCCCTCCATAGGAAATGCATTAAACTAAATTTTCGAGGCTTGGAACTCTGGTTCTACCAGAGATACGGGGATGTAAATAATGTGACCTTGACACAAATATTCGGATAATTATAAAGGTCTTTACATTTTCCAAGCAAATAAAAAAACTTCGCGGTTTCGAACCTGTGGCCTTCCGGGAGTGAGGCGGATGTGTTAACCACTACACTACAGATATGTTATCATGGGTGACCGAGAATACAGGCCGAGTAATTAAGGAAAAAGTAAAGAAACAACTCCTTCCATAGGAATAGCATTAGACCCAATTTTGGAGGCTCGTAACTCTGGTTCTAGTAGAGATACGGGGATGTACTTTGAGTATGTTATAGTGCAATTTGTCCCCCATCTGACCATACTAAAAACGTAGGGTTACGACAAACATGGGCCAAGTAATTAAGCAAAACGTATACGAACAACCCCTCCATAGGAAAAGCGTTTGACCCAATTTTAGAGGCTCGTAACTCTGGTTCTAGTAGAGATTCGGGGATGTCCTTTGAGTAAGTTGTAGTGGAATTTGTCCCCCATCTAACCATACTAAAAACTTTGGGCTACGACAAACAGGGGCCGAGTACTTAAGCAAAACGTAAAGAAACAAACCCCTCCATAGGAAATGCATTAAACTAAATTTTCGAGGCTTGGAACTCTGGTTCTACTAGAGATACGGGGATGTAAATAATGTGACCTTGACACAAATGTTCGGATAATTATAAAGGTCTTTACATTTTCCAAGCAAATAAAAAAAAACCTTCGCGGTTTCGAACCTGTGGCCTTCCGGGAGTGAGGCGGATGTGTTAACCACTACACTACAGATATGTTTCCATGGGTGACCGAGAATACAGGCCGAGTAATTAAGGAAAACGTAAAGAAACAACTCCTTCCATAGGAATAGCATTAGACCCAATTTTGGAGGCTCGTAACTCTGGTTCTAGTAGAGATTCGGGGATGTCCTTTGAGTAAGTTATAGTGCAATTTGTCCCCCATCTAACCATACTAAAAACTTTGGGCTACGACAAACAGGGGCCGAGTACTTAAGCAAAACGTAAAGAAACAAACCCCTCCATAGGAAATGCATTAAACTAAATTTTCGAGGCTTGGAACTCTGGTTCTACCAGAGATACGGGGATGTAAATAATGTGACCTTGACACAAATGTTCGGATAATTATAAAGGTCTTTACATTTTCCAAGCAAATAAAAAAACTTCGCGGTTTCGAACCTGTGGCCTTCCGCGAGTGAGGCGGATGTGTTAACCACTACACTACAGATATGTTATCATGGGTGACCGAGAATACAGGCCGAGTAATTAAGGAAAAAGTAAAGAAACAACTCCTTCCATAGGAATAGCATTAGACCCAATTTTGGAGGCTCGTAACTCTGGTTCTAGTAGAGATACGGGGATGTACTTTGAGTATGTTATAGTGCAATTTGTCCCCCATCTGACCATTTTAAAAACGTAGGGTTACGACAAACATGGGCCAAGTAATTAAGCAAAACGTATACGAACAACCCCTCCATAGGAAAAGCGTTTGACCCAATTTTAGAGGCTCGTAACTCTGGTTCTAGTAGAGATTCGGGGATGTCCTTTGAGTAAGTTGTAGTGCAATTTGTCCCCCATCTAACCATACTAAAAACTTTGGGCTACGACAAACAGGGGCCGAGTACTTAAGCAAAACGTAAAGAAACAAACCCCTCCATAGGAAATGCATTAAACTAAATTTTCGAGGCTTGGAACTCTGGTTCTACTAGAGATACGGGGATGTAAATAATGTGACCTTGACACAAATGTTCGGATAATTATAAAGATCTTTACATTTTCCAAGCAAATAAAAAAACTTCGCGGTTTCGAACCTGTGGCCTTCCGGGAGTGAGGCGGATGTGTTAACCACTACACTACAGATATGTTATCATGGGTGACCGAGAATACAGGTCGAGTAATTAAGGAAAAAGTAAAGAAACAACTCCTTCCATAGGAATAGCATTAGACCCAAATTTGGAGGCTCGTAACTCTGGTTCTAGTAGAGATACGGGGATGTCCTTTGAGTATGTTATAGTGCAATTTGTCCCCCATCTGACCATACTAAAAACGTAGGGCTACGACAAACATGGGCCAAGTAATTAAGCAAAACGTAAACGAACAACCCCTCCATAGGAAAAGCGTTTGACCCAATTTTAGAGGCTCGTAACTCTGGTTCTAGTAGAGATTCGGGGATGTCTTTTGAGTAAGCTATATTGCAATTTGTCCCCCATCTAACCATACTAAAAACTTTGGGCTACGACAAACAGGGGCCGAGTACTTAAGCAATACGTAAAGAAACAAACCCCTCCATAGGAAATGCATTAAACTAAATTTTCGAGGCTCGGAACTCTGGTTCTACCAGAGATACGGGGATGTATATAATGTGACCTTGACACAAATGTTCGGATAATTATAAAGGTCTTTACATTTTCCAAGCAAATAAAAAAAACCTTCGCGGTTTCGAACCTGTGGCCTTCCGGGAGTGAGGCGGATGTGTTAACCACTACACTACAGATATGTTTCCATGGGTGACCGAGAATACAGGCCGAGTAATTAAGGAAAACGTAAAGAAACAACTCCTTCCATAGGAATAGCATTAGACCCAATTTTGGAGGCTCGTAACTCTGGTTCTAGTAGAGATTCGGGGATGTCCTTTGAGTAAGTTATAGTGCAATTTGTCCCCCATCTAACCATACTAAAAACTTTGGGCTACGACAAACAGGGGCCGAGTACTTAAGCAAAACGTAAAGAAACAAACCCCTCCATAGGAAATGCATTAAACTAAATTTTCGAGGCTTGGAACTCTGGTTCTACCAGAGATACGGGGATGTAAATAATGTGACCTTGACACAAATGTTCGGATAATTATAAAGGTCTTTACATTTTCCAAGCAAATAAAAAAACTTCGCGGTTTCGAACCTGTGGCCTTCCGCGAGTGAGGCGGATGTGTTAACCACTACACTACAGATATGTTACCATGGGTGACCGAGAATACAGGCCGAGTAATTAAGGAAAAAGTAAAGAAACAACTCCTTCCATAGGAATAGCATTAGACCCAATTTTGGAGGCTCGTAACTCTGGTTCTAGTAGAGATACGGGGATGTACTTTGAGTATGTTATAGTGCAATTTGTCCCCCATCTGACCATACTAAAAACGTAGGGTTACGACAAACATGGGCCAAGTAATTAAGCAAAACGTATACGAACAACCCCTCCATAGGAAAAGCGTTTGACCCAATTTTAGAGGCTCGTAACTCTGGTTCTAGTAGAGATTCGGGGATGTCCTTTGAGTAAGTTATAGTGCAATTTGTCCCCCATCTAACCATACTAAAAACTTTGGGCTACGACAAACAGGGGCCGAGTACTTAAGCAATACGTAAAGAAACAAACCCCTCCATAGGAAATGCATTAAACTAAATTTTCAAGGCTCGGAACCCTAGTTCTACCAGAGATACTGGGATGTAAATAATGTGACCTTGACACAAATGTTCGGATAATTATAAAGGCCTTTACATTTTCCAAGCAAATAAAAAAACTTCGCGGTTTCGAACCTGTGGCCTTCCGGGAGTGAGGCGGATGTGTTAACCACTACACTACAGATATGTTATCATGGGTGACCGAGAATACAGGTCGAGTAATTAAGGAAAAAGTAAAGAAACAACTCCTTCCATAGGAATAGCATTAGACCCAAATTTGGAGGCTCGTAACTCTGGTTCTAGTAGAGATACGGGGATGTCCTTTGAGTATGTTATAGTGCAATTTGTCCCCCATCTGACCATACTAAAAACGTAGGGCTACGACAAACATGGGCCAAGTAATTAAGCAAAACGTAAACGAACAACCCCTCCATAGGAAAAGCGTTTGACCCAATTTTAGAGGCTCGTAACTCTGGTTCTAGTAGAGATTCGGGGATGTCTTTTGAGTAAGCTATATTGCAATTTGTCCCCCATCTAACCATACTAAAAACTTTGGGCTACGACAAACAGGGGCCGAGTACTTAAGCAATACGTAAAGAAACAAACCCCTCCATAGGAAATGCATTAAACTAAATTTTCGAGGCTCGGAACTCTGGTTCTACCAGAGATACGGGGATGTATATAATGTGACCTTGACACAAATGTTCGGATAATTATAAAGGTCTTTACATTTTCCAAGCAAATAAAAAAAAACTTCGCGGTTTCGAACCTGTGGCCTTCCGGGAGTGAGGCGGATGTGTTAACCACTACACTACAGATATGTTATCATGGGTGACCGAGAATACAGGCCGAGTAATTAAGGAAAACGTAAAGAAACAACTCCTTCCATAGGAATAGCATTAGACCCAATTTTGGAGGCTCGTAACTCTGGTTCTAGTAGAGATACGGGGATGTCCTTTGAGTATGTTATAGTGCAATTTGTCCCCCATCTGACCATACTAAAAACGTAGGGCTACGACAAACATAGGCCAAGGAATTAAGCAAAACGTAAACGAACAACCCCTCCATAGGAAAAGCGTTTGACCCAATTTTAGAGGCTCGTAACTCTGGTTCTAGTAGAGATTCGGGGATGTCCTTTGAGTAAGTTATAGTGCAATTTGTCCCCCATCTAACCATACTAAAAACTTTGGGCTACGACAAACAGGGGCCGAGTACTTAAGCAAAACGTAAAGAAACAAACCCCTCCATAGGAAATGCATTAAACTAAATTTTGGAGGCTCAGAACTCTGGTTCTACCAGAGATACGGGGATGTATATAATGTGACCTTGACACAAATGTTCGGATAATTATAAAGGTCTTTACATTTTCCAAGCAAATAAAAAAAAACTTCGCGGTTTCGAACCTGTGGCCTTCCGGGAGTGAGGCGGATGTGTTAACCACTACACTACAGATATGTTATCATGGGTGACCGAGAATACAGGCCGAGTAATTAAGGAAAACGTAAAGAAACAACTCCTTCCATAGGAATAGCATTAGACCCAATTTTGGAGGCTCGTAACTCTGGTTCTAGTAGAGATACGGGGATGTACTTTGAGTATGTTATAGTGCAATTTGTCCCCCATCTGACCATACTAAAAACGTAGGGCTACGACAAACATGGGCCAAGTAATTAAGCAAAACGTAAACGAACAACCCCTCCATAGGAAAAGCGTTTGACCCAATTTTAGAGGCTCGTAACTCTGGTTCTAGTAGAGATTCGGGGATGTCCTTTGAGTAAGTTATAGTGCAATTTGTCCCCCATCTAACCATACTAAAAACTTTGGGCTACGACAAACAGGGGCCGAGTACTTAAGCAAAACGTAAAGAAACAAACCCCTCCATAGGAAATGCATTAAACTAAATTTTGGAGGCTCAGAACTCTGGTTCTACCAGAGATACGGGGATGTATATAATGTGACCTTGACACAAATGTTCGGATAATTATAAAGGTCTTTACATTTTCCAAGCAAATAAAAAAAAACTTCGCGGTTTCGAACCTGTGGCCTTCCGGGAGTGAGGCGGATGTGTTAACCACTACACTACAGATATGTTATCATGGGTGACTGAGAATACAGGCCGAGTAATTAAGGAAAAAGTAAAGAAACAACTCCTTCCATAGGAATAGCATTAGACCCAATTTTGGAGGCTCGTAACTCTGGTTCTAGTAGAGATACGGGGATGTACTTTGAGTATGTTATAGTGCAATTTGTCCCCCATCTGACCATACTAAAAACTTTGGGCTACGACAAACAGGGGCCGAGTACTTAAGCAAAACGTAAAGAAACAAACCCCTCCATAGGAAATGCATTAAACTAAATTTTCGAGGCTTGGAACTCTGGTTCTACCAGAGATACGGGAATGTAAATAATGTGACCTTGACACAAATGTTCGGATAATTATAAAGGTCTTTACATTTTCCAAGAAAATAAAAAAAAACTTCGCGGTTTCGAACCTGTGGCCTTCCGGGAGTGAGGCGGATGTGTTAACCACTACACTACAGATATGTTATCATGGGTGACCGAGAATACAGGCCGAGTAATTAAGGAAAAAGTAAAGAAACAACTCCTTCCATAGGAATAGCATTAGACCCAATTTTGGAGGCTCGTAACTCTGGTTCTAGTAGAGATACGGGGATGTACTTTGAGTAAGTTATAGTGTAATTTGTCCCCCATCTAACCATACTAAAAACTTTGGGCTACGAGAAACAGGGGCCAAGTAATTAAGCAAAAGGTAAACAAACAACCCCTTCCATAGTAAAAGCATTTGACCCAATTTTGGAGGCTCTTAACTCTGGTTCTACTAGAGATACGGGGTTGTCCTTTGAGTATGTTATAGCCCAATATGTCCCCCATCCTACTATACCAAAGGTTTGGGGTTGCCTCAAACAGGGGCCGAGAAATTAAGCGAAATATTCAAAAACATGCCATAGAAATAGCGTCACACCCAACTTTAGAGTCTCGTTTCTCTGGTTCTACTAGACATATAGGGATGTCCTTTGAGTATGTTATAGTCCAATTTGTCCCCCATCCAACCATACCAAGAACATAGGGCTACGACAAACAGGGGCCGAGATATTAAGCAAAATGTTCGTCAACGTATGGTATCGTCTCACTTATATTTGCTATGTTACTTATGATTTTAGCACTGATCTTTGTAGGCTCATAACTCTCGTTCTATTAGAGATACGGGGATCTCCTTTGGATATGTTATAGTACTCTTTGCTTCCCATACAATGATACTTTAAACTTGAGGCTACCTCAATATAGTCGTCAACTTATTTTTTGTCTCACTTATTGTTAGGAGGTTACTTTTGATTTTTGAAAATAAACTTTGCAGGCTCGTAACTCTTTTTCTACTAGAGATACGGGGATGTCCTTTGAGTATGTTATAGCCCAATTTGTCCCCCATCTAACCATACTAAAAACTTTGGGCTACGACAAACAGGGGCCGAGTACTTAGCAAAACGTAAAGAAACAAACCCCTCCATAGGAAATGCATTAAACTAAATTTTCGAGGCTTGGAACTCTGGTTCTACCAGAGATACGGGGATGTAAATAATGTGACCTTGACACAAATGTTCGGATAATTATAAAGGTCTTTACATTTTCCAAGCAAATTAAAAAAACTTCGCGGTTTCGAACCTGTGGCCTTCCGGGAGTGAGGCGGATGTGTTAACCACTACACTACAGATATGTTATCATGGGTGACCGAGAATACAGGCCGAGTAATTAAGGAAAAAGTAAAGAAACAACTCCTTCCATAGGAATAGCATTAGACCCAATTTTGGAGGCTCGTAACTCTGGTTCTAGTAGAGATACGGGGATGTCCTTTGAGTATGTTATAGTGCAATTTGTCCCCCATCTGACCATACTAAAAACGTAGGGCTACGACAAACATGGGCCAAGTAATTAAGCAAAACGTAAACGAACAACCCCTCCATAGGAAAGGGCAACCCCTGGGGTATAATTAGCTTGCATTTGCGTTAACACTAATTGCATTTGATTTTGCTGATTAGTGACTTGTTTTAACTGATCTAGTAGGTTTTGCATTAAGGTTTGAGGAATTGTGCTATTTCCAGAGGCAGTAGCCTGGTTAACAACCGTGGGGGGTGGAGTTTGTGGAGCTACCGTATTTGAAGGGGGAGGTAATTGAGCCCCAATATTAACTAAAGGGGGAGTACCCTGACTTTGTGCATTACTTTGGATGCTAGTATTCAACTGATTAGTTTGAAATGGTTGAGGGGATGGGTTACTAGTACTAGCCATGTTCGGATTATTTCCGGACTGATTATTTTGACTATATTTTAAATTCTGCAGCAGGCTTGGCGAGCTGCTTCTTGAACTCGGTGGAGTCCGATTCAAAGGCATAGTTAAGGAACTATTTCTAATGGCGTAACGTTCAGAACGAGAATTTCTACACGATTCAATATCTTGGTCGGTGAAACGACTATAAGGGTTACTCATAAGTAAAAAAAAATAAACTAAACCAAAATAAATTCCGGGGAGAGCCAAACGAATCCACAATAGGGATCAATAATTACTAACACACAATAGGTGAGGGGAATAACTAAATATCTTGTTTACCAACAGTAGTGGCATATGAAAAAAAAAACTAACACACAATAGGTGATAGAATTAACAAAAACAATTAGTGTACCAACAGTAGTGGCAAAAGTAAAAGGCTTCGTGGAAAGTATTAAGATTGTTGACATAATCCTTTGATAACGTCTCATCTACTAATTTTCATAATATAATTCTAGATAACTCTCTCGACAGATTATCCCGGCTGGGCCCCCAATTTGTAGCGTTTTTAATTTTGGTTATGTGGTTTTCTATTTTTCTTAAACCAAAACTATAGGCATTATTAAAGCTCCGTCCGCTACCAACGAAACTTAGTTTTAAGGCCCTGGGTAAGTCGCGTCTATTGCACTATTGGGTAGAGCGAGTAGATAAATAAACTGATTTTAATTAATGGCTCGGATGTCTGAAGAGATATTGGTAAGCTTATTTTAAAATAAGGGATATAATTGAGGTCGCCAACAATAATCTTAACTTTAATAACAAAATAACTACAGCACATTAGGCTGTTTACGTAAGTAGCACAGTAGTCTAAATACTAACATCATAATTAATAAATACGGCATGCACACTCGCGCTGGCTTAAGGCCGGGGCTGGTAATTAAATATAATATTGCATGCACACTCGCGTTGGCATAAGGCCGTAGTTGGTTTTAAAAATAATATCATAAGCATGCACAATAAGGCTTAGGGCCATGATTTTAAACAAAGTAAATTAAAACAAAATGAGTCATATATTTATGACTATATATAAAGTTATTTCAACGTTACTGTTTTGGTGAGGGTCAGGCTTTGCGCTTAGCATTAGGCGGCTTACCAAGGTGCTCCTGAACTTCATTACGTTGCAGTACTCCTGAACTTCATTACGTTGCAGTACTCCTGAACTTCATTACGTTGCAGTACTCCTGAACTTCATTAAGTTGCGGTAATTAATCGGAGTTCCAAGATGCCGATGAAAGTTACGTCGGGATGGGCATCTTTCCAATAATCCCGTGAGAGTAGGGATCGTAGCGTTTCCGCGTTACACGTTGTTTTAATTTTAAAGTCCGGCTCCCGCGGGTTTATTTGCGAAGGGTTATACTGGGCGGTTTATTAAAACTTTTAGCCGGGCGCATCGTTAAGTGTGGACCGGTGTCCGAAACTCGGTCCTCGCGGAACTTAGGTTTATGCGTCTTTAGCCATGCATTAGAAGGTTATCGGTTCTGGCTACCAAGGAATTTAGTAGAGTATCCGTTTAGATTTAGTCCATCGTCGTCGGTCAAAAAGTCCAGCCTCGCGTTTCAATTCCTTTGGGAGCTCTGCCTGCTCTATTGTTCGCCTCTACCTTTTATAGTTTTTCATTTCGCGATGGTACACTGGAAGGCTTGGTGGCATCTCTGGCCAATCGTCTTGTAGCTTTTTGTGGTATCGGACCAAAGCCTGACCAACGCGCACATTTTCAAAAATAACCGTCACTAACAATAAAGGTTCAAAATACACTTGGCAAAGGTTGGCAACCTCAGTTTTTAGAATGGTATAAGTAAAAGTAAATTCAAAGGGGTTAAGAGGTTGGGGCTAGTGAACTCGCTCTTCTCAATAGCGAAGAGATGCAAATAGTATCTCCGGGGCCTCAAACTCGAAGCTATGGATTTTCATGAATTGTTGAAGATGGGTATGTGTCCCCGATGCTCGCGAAACACCGTGACGGTACAAATTGCCATCACACCTGCTCCTTTCTATGGAAGGTCACGACCCGCATGACAAACAAGCCAAAGAGAGGGTTGGATGTTTTTCAACGCTTTGGTTTAAGAATAATGGTTTTACAAAACCTATTGAAATTTTGAATTCAAAGGAAATCTTTGGGGTAGTTGTTATTGCTAAATTCTGGATTTTTAACTAAATGATTAAATAAATATAACTAAATGATTGAATAAATATTTCTAATAAGAAATATTTGTTACATTAATTGTCCTTGCTTAACGGGGTTCCAGTGGTTTGTTTCGCTAGCAGATAGGTCCGGTGTCAGATCAAAAGCGTAGAGGGTTAACCCGTTGGCAAACTCGTTGGGAGTAATATCGTTACCGTCGTCTTTATAATGAATACCCGTGCCCGCGAACAATGTTTGATAAGCTTGTATATACAAGTTTTTACCGAAATCAGGAGTCAACGGTTTCGAGGGTATTTGTTCGTTATCGAGGTACAGAGACAAAAAGTTTAAATCCCAAGTTTTAAAGTTAAAGGGATTCAGAGTGTAACTGCCCTTGAACGCCGCGTTGGAAACTATTCCAATAATGACGCGATTAGGCTGAGGGCCTAGATATATATTGTTAAAACTCTCGGTGCTACTTCCGGTAGAGATAGTTTTAGTTTTAAGTTCGGTGCGCGTAAAATTATATTTGGCAGTACCGTTATTAAGCGCTGCTTCATGCGCTAACAATATTTTAGGACTGAGTTTAACTTTACGTACCGCGAGTGCAGCGTCTAGTATCTTGACTTTACAGTTTTTGAGAGTGGCTGTTTCTTCACACATTAAGGCAAACTCGTCCTTGTTGCGAGTAAAACGACTTTAAGGTCCACCCCGTTTAAGAGATATTCGGGAATATTAAACACGTCACTAAACACGGGTGTAAAAAATTCAATCACGGCCGATTTAGCAGTTTTAGCCATTCGAGCGACGAAACCTTTATTTGAAAAGTCGTCGAACTTTCCGGCTTCGTCCTTTTCCCATCCGGCCATCATGAGGTGAGATTTTTTGGCCGCGGGTCCGTAATTTGAGACAGTTTCGATAAAAGAAGTGAAGGCGTAGTTTTGGGCGGCTGAAGAAACTCGGGTATTGTTCAAGAAAACATCGCAAGTTCTCCACAATGCATGGCCATGGTAATTATCGTTACCTAAACTTAAAAATAAAAATAACCGTTATGGAGGGGAATATAGTATTCGACGATGGCAGCGTATTCACTCTAACAAAGGCCGAGGCAGAGAAACTGAACGAGAAATTTAGTTTTATGAGATTGCACTTCAAGCTTTTAAACGATCAAGCCGAAGTTATTAAATGCATGTACGAAGCTATTGTAAAACGCATGAATGATATATATCAAAAATATTACGTAAGTCGCGGTACTATGTCTCACAATGATTACGACCGTGTAAAAAATTTCCTAGCGGCGTGTATAGTTCCTTCGAGCATTTTCGAAGGTTTTTGTAACTTGGTTCGTGACAAAAACTTGACGCGTAAACTACAATTATATAATTTATTCTACAATTGCTTAAATAACGACGCGTACATTCGCGAATTAATTGGAATTGATTGTGTTCATGAAATGTTTTTGACTAAAAACCCGATTCGTAATAATAATAAGCCTAGAATAACCTAGCATAAGCCTATCTTTCAGGATCTACAATACCATAAGCCTAGCATAAGCCTATCCCAACAAGTACCAGCCACGTGACGTCATAAAAAAATTAGCCGTGACGTCATCAAGAAAACCACCACCAGGTGGCTAAACAACTCAAATTTCCCGCCAACAAACACCACGTGACGTCATCAATTTCCCCCCTCTCCTCCCCCGCAACACCATCACGTGACGTCATCAATCCCCCCATCTCCCCCCCAACCCCAGGGATGTCGGTATAAACCAAAAAATTTTACCCCCTCCCCTGAAGGGGGGGTAAAATTTTTAGGTTTATACCGACATCCTTACTCTCTCTATACTTTGCAGGCTCGTAACTCTGTTTCTACTAGAGATACCGGGATGTCCTTTGAGTATGTTATAGCCCAATTTGCCCCCCATCTAACCATACTAAAAACTTTGGGCTGCGACAAACAGGGGCCGAGTACTTAAGCAAAACGTAAAGAAACAAACCCCTCCATAGGAAATGCATTAAACTAAATTTTCGAGGCTCGGAACTCTGGTTCTACCAGTTCCGAGCCTCTGGTTCTACCAGAGATACGGGGATGTAAATAATGTGACCTTGACACAAATGTTCGGATAATTATAAAGGTCTTTACATATCCCAAGCGAAAAAAAAAATTCGCGGTTTCGAACCTGTGGCCTTCCGGGAGTGAGGCGGATGTGTTAACCACTACACTACAGATATGTTATTATGGGTGACCGAGAATACAGGGTCGAGTAATTAAGGAAAAAGTAAACAAACAACTCCTTCCATAGGAATAGCATTAGACCCAACTTTGGAGGCTCGTAACTCTGGTTCTAGTAGAGATACGGGGATGTCCTTTGAGTATGTTATAGTGCAATTTGTCCCCCATCTGACCATACTAAAAACGTAGGGCTACGACAAACATGGGCCAAGTAATTAAGCAAAACGTAAACGAACAACCCCTCCTTAGGAAAAGCGTTTGACCCAATTTTGGAGGCTCGTAACTCTGGTTCTAGTAGAGATACGGGGATGTAATTTGAGTATGTTATAGTGCAATTTGTCCCCCATCTGACCATACTAAAAACGTAGGGCTACGACAAACATGGGCCAAGAAATTAAGCATAACGTAAACGAACAACCCCTCCTTAGGAAAAGCGTTTGACCCAATTTTGGAGGCTCGTAACTCTGGTTCTAGTAGAGATACGGGGATGTCCTTTGAGTAAGTTATAGTGCAATTTGTCCCCCATCTAACCATACTAAAAACTTTGGGCTATGACCAACATGGGCCAAGTAATTAAGCATAACGTAAACGAACAACCCCTCCATAGGAAAAGCGTTAGACCCAATTTTGGAGGCTCGTAACTCTGGTTCTAGTAGAGATACGGGGATGTCCTTTATGCAAGTTTTAGTGCATTTTGCCCCCCATCTAACCATACTAAAAACTTTGGGCTACGACAAACAGGGACCGAGTACTTAAGCAAAACGTAAAGAAACAAACCCCTCCATAGGAAATGCTTTAGACTATACTTTGCAGGCTCGTAACTCTGTTTCTACTAGAGATGCGGGGATGTCCTTTGAGTATGTTAATGTCCAATTTGTCCCCCATCCTACTATACCAAAGGTTTGGGGTTGCCTCAAACAGGGGCCGAGAAATTAAGCGAAATATTCAAAAACATGCCATAGAAATAGAGTCACACCCAACTTTAGAGTCTAGTAACTCTGGTTCTACTAGACATATAGGGATGTCCTTTGCGTATGTTATAGTCCAATTTGCCTCCCATCCAACCATACCAAGAACATAGGGCTACGACAAGCAGGGGCCGAGATATTAAGCAAAATGTTCGTCAACGTATGGTATCGTCTCACTTATATTTGCTATGTTACTTATGATTTTAGCACTGATCTTTGTAGGCTCATAACTCTCGTTCTATTAGAGATACGGGGATCTCCTTTGGATATGTTATAGTACTCTTTGCTCCCCATACAAGGATACTTTAAACTTGAGGCTACCTCAATATCGTCGTTAACTTATTTTTTGTCTCACTTATTGTTAGGAGGTTACTTTTGATTTTTGAAAATAAATTTTGCAGGCTCGTAACTCTTTTTCTACTAGAGATACGGGGATGTCCTTTGAGTATGTTATAGCCCAATTTGTCCCCCATCTAACCATACTAAAAACTTTGGGCTACGAAAAACACGGGCCGAGTACTTAAGCAAAACGTAAAGAAACAAACCCCTCCATAGGAAATGCATTAAACTAAATTTTCGAGGCTCGGAACTCTGGTTCTACCAGAGATACGGGGATGTAAATAATGTGACCTTGACACAAATGTTCGGATAATTATAAAGGTCTTTACATTTTCCAAGCAAATAAAAAAAACTTCGCGGTTTCGAACCTGTGGCCTTCCGGGAGTGAGGCGGATGTGATAACCGCTACACTACGTATACGTTATTATTTTTGATCGAAAAACAGGCTAAGTAATTAAGAGAGACGTGAACAAACAAACCCCTCCATAGAAAATACATTAGACTATAATTTGCAGGCCCCTAATTCTGTGTCTACTAGAGATACGGGGATGTCCTTTGAGTATGTTATAGCCCAATTTTTCCCCCATCTAACCATACTAAAAACTTTGGGCTACGACAAACAGGGGCCGAGTACTTAAGCAAAACGTAAAGAAACAAACCCCTCCATAGGAAATGCTTTAGACTATACTTTGCAGGCTCGTAACTCTGTTTCTACTAGAGATATGGGGATGTCCTTTGAGTATGTTATAGCCCAATTTGTCCCCCATCTAACCATACTAAAAAATTTGGGGTACGACAAACAGGGGCCGAGTACTTAAGCAAAACGTAAAGAAAAAAACCCCTCCATAGGAAATGCATTAAACTAAATTTTGGAGGATCGGAACTCTGGTTCTACCAGAGATACGGGGATGTAAATAATGTGACCTTGACACAAATGTTCGGATAATTATAAAGGTCTTTACATTTTCCGAGCAAATTAATAAAAAACTTGGCGGTTTCGAACCTGTGGCCTTCCGGGAGTGAGGCGGATGTGTTAACCACTACACTACAGATATGTTATATTGTTATTATGGGTGACCGAGAATACAGGGCCGAGTAATTAAGGAAAAAGTAAAGAAACAACTCCTTCCATAGGAATAGCATTAGACCCAATTTTGGAGGCTCGTAACTCTGGTTCTAGTAGAGATACGGGGATGTCCTTTGAGTATGTTATAGTGCAATTTGTCCCCCATCTAACGATACTAAAAACTTTGGGCTACGACAAACAGGGGCCAAGTAATTAAGCAAAAGGTAAACAAACAACCCCCTCCATAGGAAAAGCATTTGACCCAATTTTGGAGGCTCGTAACTCTGGTTCTAGTAGAGATACGGGGATATCCTTTGAGCAGGTTATAGTGCAATTTGCCCCCCATCTAACCATACTAAAAACTTTGGGCTACGACAAACAGGGACCGAGTACTTAAGCAAAACGTAAAGAAACAAACCCCTCCATAGGAATTGCTTTAGGCTATACTGTGCATTCTCGTAACTCTGTTTCTACTAGAGATACGGGGATGTCCTTTGATTATGTTATAGCCAAATTGTCCCCCATCCTACTATACCAAAGGTTTGGGGTTGCCTCAAACAGGGGCCGAGAAATTAAGCGAAATATTCAAAAACATGCCATAGAAATAGCGTCACACCCAACTTTAGAGTCTCGTAACTCTGGTTCTACTAGACATATAGGGATGTCCTCTGAGTGTGTTATAGTCCAATTTGTCCCCCATCCAACCATACCAAGAACATAGGGCTACGACAAACAGGGGCCGAGATATTAAACAAAATGTTCGTCAACGTATGGTATCGTCTCACTTATATTTGGTATGTTACTTATGATTTTAGCACTGATCTTTGTAGGCTCATAACTCTCGTTCTATTAGAGATACGGGGATCTCCTTTGGATATGTTATAGTACTCTTTGCTCCCCATACAAGGATACTTTAAACTTGAGGCTACCTCAATATCGTCGTGAACTTATTTTTTGTCTCACTTATTGTTAGGAGGTTACTTTTGATTTTTGAAAATAAACTTTGCAGGCTCGTAACTCTTTTTCCACTAGAGATACGGGGGTGTCCTTTGAGTATGTTAAAGCCCAATTTGTCCCCCATCTAACCATACTAAAAACTTTGGGCTACGACAAACAGGGGCCGAGTACTTAAGCAAAACGTAAAGAAACAAACCTCTCCATAGGAAATTCTTTAGACTATACTTTGCAGGCTCGTAACTCTGTGTCTACTAGAGATACGGGGATGTAAATAATGTGACCTTGACAGAAATGTTCAG
Organism: Phalangium opilio; assembly: GCF_054372755.1. NCBI lineage: Eukaryota > Metazoa > Arthropoda > Arachnida > Opiliones > Phalangiidae > Phalangium > Phalangium opilio. The sequence goes on from NW_028324144.1 coordinate 5,561,548, forward strand.
ATAATTATAAAGGTCTTTACATGTCACAAGCAAAAAAAAAAACTTCGCGGTTTCGAACCTGTGTCCTGTGGCCTTCCGGGAGTGAGGCGGATGTCATAACAACTACACTACAGATATGTTCTTATTTTTGATCGAAAATACAGAACCAAGTAATTAAGCAAAACGTGAACAAACAAACCCCTCTATAGGAAATGCATTAGACTATACTTTGCAGGCTCGTAACTCTGTGTCTACTAGAGATACGGGGATGTCCGTAAGATTTGCTATAGTCCCATTTGTCCCCCATCTAACCATACTAAAAACTTTGGGCTACGACAAACAAGGGCCGAGTACATAAGCAAAACGTAAACGAACAACCCCTCCATAGGAAAAGCGTTTGACCCAATTTTGGAGATTCGTAATTCTGTTTCTACTAGAGATACGGGGATGTCCTTTGAGTATGTTATAGCCCAATTTGTCCCCATCCTACTATACAAAAGGTTTGGGGTTGCGTCAAACAGGGGCCGAGAAATTAAGCGAAATATTCAAAGACATGCCATAGAAATAGCGTCACACCCAAATTTAGAGTGTCGTAACTCTGGTTCTACTAGACATAGGGGGATGTTCCTTGAGTATGTTATAGTCCAATTTGTGCCCCATCCAACCATTCCAAGAACATAGGGCTACGACAAACTGGGGCCGAGTACTTAAGCAAAAAGTAAAGAAACAAACCCCTCCATAGGAAATGCATTAAATTAAATTTTGGAGGCTCGAAAACTCTGGTTCTACCAGAGATACGGGGATGTAAATAATGTGACCTTGACACAAATGTTCGGATAATTATAAAGGTCTTTACATATTCCAAGCAAATAAAAAAACTTCGCGGTTTCGAACCTGTGGCCTTCCGGGAGTGAGGCGGATGTGTTAACTACTACACTACAGATATGTTATTATGGGTGACCGAGAATACAGTTCAAGTAATTAAGGAAAAAGTAAAGAAACAACTCCTTCCATAGGAATAGCATTAGACCCAACTTTGGAGGCTCGTAACTCTGGTTCTAGTAGAGATAAGGGGATGTCCTTTGAGTATGTTTTAGTGCAATTTGTCCCCCATCTGACCATACTAAAAACATAGGGCTACGACAAACATGGGCCAAGTAATTAAGCATAACGTAAACAAACAAACCCCTCCATAGGAAAAGCATTTGACCCAATTTTGGAGGCTCGTAACTCTGGTTCTAGTAGAGATACGGGGATGTCCTTTGAGCAAGTTATAGTGCAATTTGCCCCCCATCTAACCATACTAAAAACTTTGGGCTACGACAAACAGGGGCCGAGTACTTAAGCAAAACGTAAAGAAACAAACCCCTCCATAGGAAATGCATTAAACTAAATTTTCGAGGCTCGGAACTCTGGTTCTACCAGAGATACGGGGATCTAAATATGGTGACCTTGACACAAATGTTCGGATAATTATAAAGGTCTTTACATTTTCCAAGCAAATAAAAAAAACCTTCGCGGTTTCGAACCTGTGGCCTTCCGGGAGTGAGGCGGATGTGTTAACCACTACACTACAGATATGTTTCCATGGGTGACCGAGAATACAGGCCGAGTAATTAAGGAAAACGTAAAGAAACAACTCCTTCCATAGGAATAGCATTAGACCCAATTTTGGAGGCTCGTAACTCTGGTTCTAGTAGAGATTCGGGGATGTCCTTTGAGTAAGTTATAGTGCAATTTGTCCCCCATCTAACCATACTAAAAACTTTGGGCTACGACAAACAGGGGCCGAGTACTTAAGCAAAACGTAAAGAAACAAACCCCTCCATAGGAAATGCATTAAACTAAATTTTCGAGGCTTGGAACTCTGGTTCTACCAGAGATACGGGGATGTAAATAATGTGACCTTGACACAAATGTTCGGATAATTATAAAGGTCTTTACATTTTCCAAGCAAATAAAAAAACTTCGCGGTTTCGAACCTGTGGCCTTCCGCGAGTGAGGCGGATGTGTTAACCACTACACTACAGATATGTTATCATGGGTGACCGAGAATACAGGCCGAGTAATTAAGGAAAAAGTAAAGAAACAACTCCTTCCATAGGAATAGCATTAGACCCAATTTTGGAGGCTCGTAACTCTGGTTCTAGTAGAGATACGGGGATGTACTTTGAGTATGTTATAGTGCAATTTGTCCCCCATCTGACCATACTAAAAACGTAGGGTTACGACAAACATGGGCCAAGTAATTAAGCAAAACGTATACGAACAACCCCTCCATAGGAAAAGCGTTTGACCCAATTTTAGAGGCTCGTAACTCTGGTTCTAGTAGAGATTCGGGGATGTCCTTTGAGTAAGTTATAGTGCAATTTGTCCCCCATCTAACCATACTAAAAACTTTGGGCTACGACAAACAGGGGCCGAGTACTTAAGCAAAACGTAAAGAAACAAACCCCTCTATAGGAAATGCATTAAACTAAATTTTCGAGGCTTGGAACTCTGGTTCTACCAGAGATACGGGGATGTAAATAATGTGACCTTGACACAAATGTTCGGATAATTATAAAGATCTTTACATTTTCCAAGCAAATAAAAAAACTTCGCGGTTTCGAACCTGTGGCCTTGCGGGAGTGAGGCGGATGTGTTAACCACTACACTACAGATATGTTATCATGGGTGACCGAGAATACAGGTCGAGTAATTAAGGAAAAAGTAAAGAAACAACTCCTTCCATAGGAATAGCATTAGACCCAAATTTGGAGGCTCGTAACTCTGGTTCTAGTAGAGATACGGGGATGTCCTTTGAGTATGTTATAGTGCAATTTGTCCCCCATCTGACCATACTAAAAACGTAGGGCTACGACAAACATGGGCCAAGTAATTAAGCAAAACGTAAACGAACAACCCCTCCATAGGAAAAGCGTTTGACCCAATTTTAGAGGCTCGTAACTCTGGTTCTAGTAGAGATTCGGGGATGTCTTTTGAGTATGCTATATTGCAATTTGTCCCCCATCTAACCATACTAAAAACTTTGGGCTACGACAAACAGGGGCCGAGTACTTAAGCAATACGTAAAGAAACAAACCCCTCCATAGGAAATGCATTAAACTAAATTTTCGAGGCTCGGAACTCTGGTTCTACCAGAGATACGGGGATGTATATAATGTGACCTTGACACAAATGTTCGGATAATTATAAAGGTCTTTACATTTTCCAAGCAAATAAAAAAAAACTTCGCGGTTTCGAACCTGTGGCCTTCCGGGAGTGAGGCGGATGTGTTAACCACTACACTACAGATATGTTATCATGGGTGACCGAGAATACAGGCCGAGTAATTAAGGAAAACGTAAAGAAACAACTCCTTCCATAGGAATAGCATTAGACCCAATTTTGGAGGCTCGTAACTCTGGTTCTAGTAGAGATACGGGGATGTCCTTTGAGTATGTTATAGTGCAATTTGTCCCCCATCTGACCATACTAAAAACGTAGGGCTACGACAAACATGGGCCAAGGAATTAAGCAAAACGTAAACGAACAACCCCTCCATAGGAAAAGCGTTTGACCCAATTTTAGAGGCTCGTAACTCTGGTTCTAGTAGAGATTCGGGGATGTCCTTTGAGTAAGTTATAGTGCAATTTGTCCCCCATCTAACCATACTAAAAACTTTGGGCTACGACAAACAGGGGCCGAGTACTTAAGCAAAACGTAAAGAAACAAACCCCTCCATAGGAAATGCATTAAACTAAATTTTGGAGGCTCAGAACTCTGGTTCTACCAGAGATACGGGGATGTATATAATGTGACCTTGACACAAATGTTCGGATAATTATAAAGGTCTTTACATTTTCCAAGCAAATAAAAAAAAACTTCGCGGTTTCGAACCTGTGGCCTTCCGGGAGTGAGGCGGATGTGTTAACCACTACACTACAGATATGTTATCATGGGTGACCGAGAATACAGGCCGAGTAATTAAGGAAAACGTAAAGAAACAACTCCTTCCATAGGAATAGCATTAGACCCAATTTTGGAGGCTCGTAACTCTGGTTCTAGTAGAGATACGGGGATGTACTTTGAGTATGTTATAGTGCAATTTGTCCCCCATCTGACCATACTAAAAACGTAGGGCTACGACAAACATGGGCCAAGTAATTAAACAAAACGTAAACGAACAACCCCTCCATAGGAAAAGCGTTTGACCCAATTTTAGAGGCTCGTAACTCTGGTTCTAGTAGAGATTCGGGGATGTCCTTTGAGTAAGTTATAGTGCAATTTGTCCCCCATCTAACCATACTAAAAACTTTGGGCTACGACAAACAGGGGCCGAGTACTTAAGCAAAACGTAAAGAAACAAACCCCTCCATAGGAAATGCATTAAACTAAATTTTGGAGGCTCAGAACTCTGGTTCTACCAGAGATACGGGGATGTATATAATGTGACCTTGACACAAATGTTCGGATAATTATAAAGGTCTTTACATTTTCCAAGCAAATAAAAAAAAACTTCGCGGTTTCGAACCTGTGGCCTTCCGGGAGTGAGGCGGATGTGTTAACCACTACACTACAGATATGTTATCATGGGTGACTGAGAATACAGGCCGAGTAATTAAGGAAAAAGTAAAGAAACAACTCCTTCCATAGGAATAGCATTAGACCCAATTTTGGAGGCTCGTAACTCTGGTTCTAGTAGAGATACGGGGATGTACTTTGAGTATGTTATAGTGCAATTTGTCCCCCATCTGACCATACTAAAAACTTTGGGCTACGACAAACAGGGGCCGAGTACTTAAGCAAAACGTAAAGAAACAAACCCCTCCATAGGAAATGCATTAAACTAAATTTTCGAGGCTTGGAACTCTGGTTCTACCAGAGATACGGGGATGTAAATAATGTGACCTTGACACAAATGTTCGGATAATTATAAAGGTCTTTACATTTTCCAAGAAAATAAAAAAAAACTTCGCGGTTTCGAACCTGTGGCCTTCCGGGAGTGAGGCGGATGTGTTAACCACTACACTACAGATATGTTATCATGGGTGACCGAGAATACAGGCCGAGTAATTAAGGAAAAAGTAAAGAAACAACTCCTTCCATAGGAATAGCATTAGACCCAATTTTGGAGGCTCGTAACTCTGGTTCTAGTAGAGATACGGGGATGTACTTTGAGTAAGTTATAGTGTAATTTGTCCCCCATCTAACCATACTAAAAACTTTGGGCTACGAGAAACAGGGGCCAAGTAATTAAGCAAAAGGTAAACAAACAACCCCTTCCATAGTAAAAGCATTTGACCCAATTTTGGAGGCTCTTAACTCTGGTTCTACTAGAGATACGGGGTTGTCCTTTGAGTATGTTATAGCCCAATATGTCCCCCATCCTACTATACCAAAGGTTTGGGGTTGCCTCAAACAGGGGCCGAGAAATTAAGCGAAATATTCAAAAACATGCCATAGAAATAGCGTCACACCCAACTTTAGAGTCTCGTTTTTCTGGTTCTACTAGACATATAGGGATGTCCTTTGAGTATGTTATAGTCCAATTTGTCCCCCATCCAACCATACCAAGAACATAGGGCTACGACAAACAGGGGCCGAGATATTAAGCAAAATGTTCGTCAACGTATGGTATCGTCTCACTTATATTTGCTATGTTACTTATGATTTTAGCACTGATCTTTGTAGGCTCATAACTCTCGTTCTATTAGAGATACGGGGATCTCCTTTGGATATGTTATAGTACTCTTTGCTTCCCATACAATGATACTTTAAACTTGAGGCTACCTCAATATAGTCGTCAACTTATTTTTTGTCTCACTTATTGTTAGGAGGTTACTTTTGATTTTTGAAAATAAACTTTGCAGGCTCGTAACTCTTTTTCTACTAGAGATACGGGGATGTCCTTTGAGTATGTTATAGCCCAATTTGTCCCCCATCTAACCATACTAAAAACTTTGGGCTACGACAAACAGGGGCCGAGTACTTAGCAAAACGTAAAGAAACAAACCCCTCCATAGGAAATGCATTAAACTAAATTTTCGAGGCTTGGAACTCTGGTTCTACCAGAGATACGGGGATGTAAATAATGTGACCTTGACACAAATGTTCGGATAATTATAAAGGTCTTTACATTTTCCAAGCAAATTAAAAAAACTTCGCGGTTTCGAACCTGTGGCCTTCCGGGAGTGAGGCGGATGTGTTAACCACTACACTACAGATATGTTATCATGGGTGACTGAGAATACAGGCCGAGTAATTAAGGAAAAAGTAAAGAAACAACTCCTTCCATAGGAATAGCATTAGACCCAATTTTGGAGGCTCGTAACTCTGGTTCTAGTAGAGATACGGGGATGTACTTTGAGTATGTTATAGTGCAATTTGTCCCCCATCTGACCATACTAAAAACTTTGGGCTACGACAAACAGGGGCCGAGTACTTAAGCAAAACGTAAAGAAACAAACCCCTCCATAGGAAATGCATTAAACTAAATTTTCGAGGCTTGGAACTCTGGTTCTACCAGAGATACGGGGATGTAAATAATGTGACCTTGACACAAATGTTCGGATAATTATAAAGGTCTTTACATTTTCCAAGAAAATAAAAAAAAACTTCGCGGTTTCGAACCTGTGGCCTTCCGGGAGTGAGGCGGATGTGTTAACCACTACACTACAGATATGTTATCATGGGTGACCGAGAATACAGGCCGAGTAATTAAGGAAAAAGTAAAGAAACAACTCCTTCCATAGGAATAGCATTAGACCCAATTTTGGAGGCTCGTAACTCTGGTTCTAGTAGAGATACGGGGATGTACTTTGAGTAAGTTATAGTGTAATTTGTCCCCCATCTAACCATACTAAAAACTTTGGGCTACGAGAAACAGGGGCCAAGTAATTAAGCAAAAGGTAAACAAACAACCCCTTCCATAGTAAAAGCATTTGACCCAATTTTGGAGGCTCTTAACTCTGGTTCTACTAGAGATACGGGGTTGTCCTTTGAGTATGTTATAGCCCAATATGTCCCCCATCCTACTATACCAAAGGTTTGGGGTTGCCTCAAACAGGGGCCGAGAAATTAAGCGAAATATTCAAAAACATGCCATAGAAATAGCGTCACACCCAACTTTAGAGTCTCGTTTTTCTGGTTCTACTAGACATATAGGGATGTCCTTTGAGTATGTTATAGTCCAATTTGTCCCCCATCCAACCATACCAAGAACATAGGGCTACGACAAACAGGGGCCGAGATATTAAGCAAAATGTTCGTCAACGTATGGTATCGTCTCACTTATATTTGCTATGTTACTTATGATTTTAGCACTGATCTTTGTAGGCTCATAACTCTCGTTCTATTAGAGATACGGGGATCTCCTTTGGATATGTTATAGTACTCTTTGCTTCCCATACAATGATACTTTAAACTTGAGGCTACCTCAATATAGTCGTCAACTTATTTTTTGTCTCACTTATTGTTAGGAGGTTACTTTTGATTTTTGAAAATAAACTTTGCAGGCTCGTAACTCTTTTTCTACTAGAGATACGGGGATGTCCTTTGAGTATGTTATAGCCCAATTTGTCCCCCATCTAACCATACTAAAAACTTTGGGCTACGACAAACAGGGGCCGAGTACTTAGCAAAACGTAAAGAAACAAACCCCTCCATAGGAAATGCATTAAACTAAATTTTCGAGGCTTGGAACTCTGGTTCTACCAGAGATACGGGGATGTAAATAATGTGACCTTGACACAAATGTTCGGATAATTATAAAGGTCTTTACATTTTCCAAGCAAATTAAAAAAACTTCGCGGTTTCGAACCTGTGGCCTTCCGGGAGTGAGGCGGATGTGTTAACCACTACACTACAGATATGTTATCATGGGTGACCGAGAATACAGGCCGAGTAATTAAGGAAAAAGTAAAGAAACAACTCCTTCCATAGGAATAGCATTAGACCCAATTTTGGAGGCTCGTAACTCTGGTTCTAGTAGAGATACGGGGATGTCCTTTGAGTATGTTATAGTGCAATTTGTTCCCCATCTGACCATACTAAAAACGTAGGGCTACGACAAACATGGGCCAAGTAATTAAGCAAAACGTAAACGAACAACCCCTCCATAGGAAAGGGCAACCCCTGGGGTATAATTAGCTTGCATTTGCGTTAACACTAATTGCATTTGATTTTGCTGATTAGTGACTTGTTTTAACTGATCTAGTAGGTTTTGCATTAAGGTTTGAGGAATTGTGCTATTTCCAGAGGCAGTAGCCTGGTTAACAACCGTGGGGGGTGGAGTTTGTGGAGCTACCGTATTTGAAGGGGGAGGTAATTGAGCCCCAATATTAACTAAAGGGGGAGTACCCTGACTTTGTGCATTGCTTTGGATGCTAGTATTCAACTGATTAGTTTGAAATGGTTGAGGGGATGGGTTACTAGTACTAGCCATGTTCGGATTATTTCCGGACTGATTATTTTGACTATATTTTAAATTCTGCAGCAGGCTTGGCGAGCTGCTTCTTGAACTCGGTGGAGTCCGATTCAAAGGCATAGTTAAGGAACTATTTCTAATGGCGTAACGTTCAGAACGAGAATTTCTACACGATTCAATATCTTGGTCGGTGAAACGACTATAAGGGTTACTCATAAGTAAAAAAAAATAAACTAAACCAAAATAAATTCCGGGGAGAGCCAAACGAATCCACAATAGGGATCAATAATTACTAACACACAATAGGTGAGGGGAATAACTAAATATCTTGTTTACCAACAGTAGTGGCATATGAAAAAAAAACTAACACACAATAGGTGATAGAATTAACAAAAACAATTAGTGTACCAACAGTAGTGGCAAAAGTAAAAGGCTTCGTGGAAAGTATTAAGATTGTTGACATAATCCTTTGATAACGTCTCATCTACTAATTTTCATAATATAATTCTAGATAACTCTCTCGACAGATTATCCCGGCTGGGCCCCCAATTTGTAGCGTTTTTAATTTTGGTTATGTGGTTTTCTATTTTTCTTAAACCAAAACTATAGGCATTATTAAAGCTCCGTCCGCTACCAACGAAACTTAGTTTTAAGGCCCTGGGTAAGTCGCGTCTATTGCACTATTGGGTAGAGCGAGTAGATAAATAAACTGATTTTAATTAATGGCTCGGATGTCTGAAGAGATATTGGTAAGCTTATTTTAAAATAAGGGATATAATTGAGGTCGCCAACAATAATCTTAACTTTAATAACAAAATAACTACAGCACATTAGGCTGTTTACGTAAGTAGCACAGTAGTCTAAATACTAACATCATAATTAATAAATACGGCATGCACACTCGCGCTGGCTTAAGGCCGGGGCTGGTAATTAAATATAATATTGCATGCACACTCGCGTTGGCATAAGGCCGTAGTTGGTTTTAAAAATAATATCATAAGCATGCACAATAAGGCTTAGGGCCATGATTTTAAACAAAGTAAATTAAAACAAAATGAGTCATATATTTATGACTATATATAAAGTTATTTCAACGTTACTGTTTTGGTGAGGGTCAGGCTTTGCGCTTAGCATTAGGCGGCTTACCAAGGTGCTCCTGAACTTCATTACGTTGCAGTACTCCTGAACTTCATTACGTTGCAGTACTCCTGAACTTCATTACGTTGCAGTACTCCTGAACTTCATTAAGTTGCGGTAATTAATCGGAGTTCCAAGATGCCGATGAAAGTTACGTCGGGATGGGCATCTTTCCAATAATCCCGTGAGAGTAGGGATCGTAGCGTTTCCGCGTTACACGTTGTTTTAATTTTAAAGTCCGGCTCCCGCGGGTTTATTTGCGAAGGGTTATACTGGGCGGTTTATTAAAACTTTTAGCCGGGCGCATCGTTAAGTGTGGACCGGTGTCCGAAACTCGGTCCTCGCGGAACTTAGGTTTATGCGTCTTTAGCCATGCATTAGAAGGTTATCGGTTCTGGCTACCAAGGAATTTAGTAGAGTATCCGTTTAGATTTAGTCCATCGTCGTCGGTCAAAAAGTCCAGCCTCGCGTTTCAATTCCTTTGGGAGCTCTGCCTGCTCTATTGTTCGCCTCTACCTTTTATAGTTTTTCATTTCGCGATGGTACACTGGAAGGCTTGGTGGCATCTCTGGCCAATCGTCTTGTAGCTTTTTGTGGTATCGGACCAAAGCCTGACCAACGCGCACATTTTCAAAAATAACCGTCACTAACAATAAAGGTTCAAAATACACTTGGCAAAGGTTGGCAACCTCAGTTTTTAGAATGGTATAAGTAAAAGTAAATTCAAAGGGGTTAAGAGGTTGGGGCTAGTGAACTCGCTCTTCTCAATAGCGAAGAGATGCAAATAGTATCTCCGGGGCCTCAAACTCGAAGCTATGGATTTTCATGAATTGTTGAAGATGGGTATGTGTCCCCGATGCTCGCGAAACACCGTGACGGTACAAATTGCCATCACACCTGCTCCTTTCTATGGAAGGTCACGACCCGCATGACAAACAAGCCAAAGAGAGGGTTGGATGTTTTTCAACGCTTTGGTTTAAGAATAATGGTTTTACAAAACCTATTGAAATTTTGAATTCAAAGGAAATCTTTGGGGTAGTTGTTATTGCTAAATTCTGGATTTTTAACTAAATGATTAAATAAATATAACTAAATGATTGAATAAATATTTCTAATAAGAAATATTTGTTACATTAATTGTCCTTGCTTAACGGGGTTCCAGTGGTTTGTTTCGCTAGCAGATAGGTCCGGTGTCAGATCAAAAGCGTAGAGGGTTAACCCGTTGGCAAACTCGTTGGGAGTAATATCGTTACCGTCGTCTTTATAATGAATACCCGTGCCCGCGAACAATGTTTGATAAGCTTGTATATACAAGTTTTTACCGAAATCAGGAGTCAACGGTTTCGAGGGTATTTGTTCGTTATCGAGGTACAGAGACAAAAAGTTTAAATCCCAAGTTTTAAAGTTAAAGGGATTCAGAGTGTAACTGCCCTTGAACGCCGCGTTGGAAACTATTCCAATAATGACGCGATTAGGCTGAGGGCCTAGATATATATTGTTAAAACTCTCGGTGCTACTTCCGGTAGAGATAGTTTTAGTTTTAAGTTCGGTGCGCGTAAAATTATATTTGGCAGTACCGTTATTAAGCGCTGCTTCATGCGCTAACAATATTTTAGGACTGAGTTTAACTTTACGTACCGCGAGTGCAGCGTCTAGTATCTTGACTTTACAGTTTTTGAGAGTGGCTGTTTCTTCACACATTAAGGCAAACTCGTCCTTGTTGCGAGTAAAACGACTTTAAGGTCCACCCCGTTTAAGAGATATTCGGGAATATTAAACACGTCACTAAACACGGGTGTAAAAAATTCAATCACGGCCGATTTAGCAGTTTTAGCCATTCGAGCGACGAAACCTTTATTTGAAAAGTCGTCGAACTTTCCGGCTTCGTCCTTTTCCCATCCGGCCATCATGAGGTGAGATTTTTTGGCCGCGGGTCCGTAATTTGAGACAGTTTCGATAAAAGAAGTGAAGGCGTAGTTTTGGGCGGCTGAAGAAACTCGGGTATTGTTCAAGAAAACATCGCAAGTTCTCCACAATGCATGGCCATGGTAATTATCGTTACCTAAACTTAAAAATAAAAATAACCGTTATGGAGGGGAATATAGTATTCGACGATGGCAGCGTATTCACTCTAACAAAGGCCGAGGCAGAGAAACTGAACGAGAAATTTAGTTTTATGAGATTGCACTTCAAGCTTTTAAACGATCAAGCCGAAGTTATTAAATGCATGTACGAAGCTATTGTAAAACGCATGAATGATATATATCAAAAATATTACGTAAGTCGCGGTACTATGTCTCACAATGATTACGACCGTGTAAAAAATTTCCTAGCGGCGTGTATAGTTCCTTCGAGCATTTTCGAAGGTTTTTGTAACTTGGTTCGTGACAAAAACTTGACGCGTAAACTACAATTATATAATTTATTCTACAATTGCTTAAATAACGACGCGTACATTCGCGAATTAATTGGAATTGATTGTGTTCATGAAATGTTTTTGACTAAAAACCCGATTCGTAATAATAATAAGCCTAGAATAACCTAGCATAAGCCTATCTTTCAGGATCTACAATACCATAAGCCTAGCATAAGCCTATCCCAACAAGTACCAGCCACGTGACGTCATAAAAAAATTAGCCGTGACGTCATCAAGAAAACCACCACCAGGTGGCTAAACAACTCAAATTTCCCGCCAACAAACACCACGTGACGTCATCAATTTCCCCCCTCTCCTCCCCCGCAACACCATCACGTGACGTCATCAATCCCCCCATCTCCCCCCCAACCCCAGGGATGTCGGTATAAACCAAAAAATTTTACCCCCTCCCCTGAAGGGGGGGTAAAATTTTTAGGTTTATACCGACATCCTTACTCTCTCTATACTTTGCAGGCTCGTAACTCTGTTTCTACTAGAGATACGGGGATGTCCTTTGAGTATGTTATAGCCCAATTTGCCCCCCATCTAACCATACTAAAAACTTTGGGCTGCGACAAACAGGGGCCGAGTACTTAAGCAAAACGTAAAGAAACAAACCCCTCCATAGGAAATGCATTAAACTAAATTTTCGAGGCTCGGAACTCTGGTTCTACCAGTTCCGAGCCTCTGGTTCTACCAGAGATACGGGGATGTAAATAATGTGACCTTGACACAAATGTTCGGATAATTATAAAGGTCTTTACATATCCCAAGCGAAAAAAAAAATTCGCGGTTTCGAACCTGTGGCCTTCCGGGAGTGAGGCGGATGTGTTAACCACTACACTACAGATATGTTATTATGGGTGACCGAGAATACAGGGTCGAGTAATTAAGGAAAAAGTAAACAAACAACTCCTTCCATAGGAATAGCATTAGACCCAACTTTGGAGGCTCGTAACTCTGGTTCTAGTAGAGATACGGGGATGTCCTTTGAGTATGTTATAGTGCAATTTGTCCCCCATCTGACCATACTAAAAACGTAGGGCTACGACAAACATGGGCCAAGTAATTAAGCAAAACGTAATCGAACAACCCCTCCTTAGGAAAAGCGTTTGACCCAATTTTGGAGGCTCGTAACTCTGGTTCTAGTAGAGATACGGGGATGTAATTTGAGTATGTTATAGTGCAATTTGTCCCCCATCTGACCATACTAAAAACGTAGGGCTACGACAAACATGGGCCAAGAAATTAAGCATAACGTAAACGAACAACCCCTCCTTAGGAAAAGCGTTTGACCCAATTTTGGAGGCTCGTAACTCTGGTTCTAGTAGAGATACGGGGATGTCCTTTGAGTAAGTTATAGTGCAATTTGTCCCCCATCTAACCATACTAAAAACTTTGGGCTATGACCAACATGGGCCAAGTAATTAAGCATAACGTAAACGAACAACCCCTCCATAGGAAAAGCGTTAGACCCAATTTTGGAGGCTCGTAACTCTGGTTCTAGTAGAGATACGGGGATGTCCTTTATGCAAGTTTTAGTGCATTTTGCCCCCCATCTAACCATACTAAAAACTTTGGGCTACGACAAACAGGGACCGAGTACTTAAGCAAAACGTAAAGAAACAAACCCCTCCATAGGAAATGCTTTAGACTATACTTTGCAGGCTCGTAACTCTGTTTCTACTAGAGATACGGGGATGTCCTTTGAGTATGTTAATGTCCAATTTGTCCCCCATCCTACTATACCAAAGGTTTGGGGTTGCCTCAAACAGGGGCCGAGAAATTAAGCGAAATATTCAAAAACATGCCATAGAAATAGAGTCACACCCAACTTTAGAGTCTAGTAACTCTGGTTCTACTAGACATATAGGGATGTCCTTTGCGTATGTTATAGTCCAATTTGCCTCCCATCCAACCATACCAAGAACATAGGGCTACGACAAGCAGGGGCCGAGATATTAAGCAAAATGTTCGTCAACCTATGGTATCGTCTCACTTATATTTGCTATGTTACTTATGATTTTAGCACTGATCTTTGTAGGCTCATAACTCTCGTTCTATTAGAGATACGGGGATCTCCTTTGGATATGTTATAGTACTCTTTGCTCCCCATACAAGGATACTTTAAACTTGAGGCTACCTCAATATCGTCGTTAACTTATTTTTTGTCTCACTTATTGTTAGGAGGTTACTTTTGATTTTTGAAAATAAATTTTGCAGGCTCGTAACTCTTTTTCTACTAGAGATACGGGGATGTCCTTTGAGTATGTTATAGCCCAATTTGTCCCCCATCTAACCATACTAAAAACTTTGGGCTACGAAAAACACGGGCCGAGTACTTAAGCAAAACGTAAAGAAACAAACCCCTCCATAGGAAATGCATTAAACTAAATTTTCGAGGCTCGGAACTCTGGTTCTACCAGAGATACGGGGATGTAAATAATGTGACCTTGACACAAATGTTCGGATAATTATAAAGGTCTTTACATTTTCCAAGCAAATAAAAAAAACTTCGCGGTTTCGAACCTGTGGCCTTCCGGGAGTGAGGCGGATGTGATAACCGCTACACTACGTATACGTTATTATTTTTGATCGAAAAACAGGCTAAGTAATTAAGAGAGACGTGAACAAACAAACCCCTCCATAGAAAATACATTAGACTATAATTTGCAGGCCCCTAATTCTGTGTCTACTAGAGATACGGGGATGTCCTTTGAGTATGTTATAGCCCAATTTTTCCCCCATCTAACCATACTAAAAACTTTGGGCTACGACAAACAGGGGCCGAGTACTTAAGCAAAACGTAAAGAAACAAACCCCTCCATAGGAAATGCTTTAGACTATACTTTGCAGGCTCGTAACTCTGTTTCTACTAGAGATATGGGGATGTCCTTTGAGTATGTTATAGCCCAATTTGTCCCCCATCTAACCATACTAAAAAATTTGGGGTACGACAAACAGTACTTAAGCAAAACGTAAAGAAAAAAACCCCTCCATAGGAAATGCATTAAACTAAATTTTGGAGGATCGGAACTCTGGTTCTACCAGAGATACGGGGATGTAAATAATGTGACCTTGACACAAATGTTCGGATAATTATAAAGGTCTTTACATTTTCCGAGCAAATTAATAAAAAACTTGGCGGTTTCGAACCTGTGGCCTTCCGGGAGTGAGGCGGATGTGTTAACCACTACACTACAGATATGTTATATTGTTATTATGGGTGACCGAGAATACAGGGCCGAGTAATTAAGGAAAAAGTAAAGAAACAACTCCTTCCATAGGAATAGCATTAGACCCAATTTTGGAGGCTCGTAACTCTGGTTCTAGTAGAGATACGGGGATGTCCTTTGAGTATGTTATAGTGCAATTTGTCCCCCATCTAACGATACTAAAAACTTTGGGCTACGACAAACAGGGGCCAAGTAATTAAGCAAAAGGTAAACAAACAACCCCCTCCATAGGAAAAGCATTTGACCCAATTTTGGAGGCTCGTAACTCTGGTTCTAGTAGAGATACGGGGATATCCTTTGAGCAGGTTATAGTGCAATTTGCCCCCCATCTAACCATACTAAAAACTTTGGGCTACGACAAACAGGGACCGAGTACTTAAGCAAAACGTAAAGAAACAAACCCCTCCATAGGAATTGCTTTAGGCTATACTGTGCATTCTCGTAACTCTGTTTCTACTAGAGATACGGGGATGTCCTTTGATTATGTTATAGCCAAATTGTCCCCCATCCTACTATACCAAAGGTTTGGGGTTGCCTCAAACAGGGGCCGAGAAATTAAGCGAAATATTCAAAAACATGCCATAGAAATAGCGTCACACCCAACTTTAGAGTCTCGTAACTCTGGTTCTACTAGACATATAGGGATGTCCTCTGAGTGTGTTATAGTCCAATTTGTCCCCCATCCAACCATACCAAGAACATAGGGCTACGACAAACAGGGGCCGAGATATTAAGCAAAATGTTCGTCAACGTATGGTATCGTCTCACTTATATTTGGTATGTTACTTATGATTTTAGCACTGATCTTTGTAGGCTCATAACTCTCGTTCTATTAGAGATACGGGGATCTCCTTTGGATATGTTATAGTACTCTTTGCTCCCCATACAAGGATACTTTAAACTTGAGGCTACCTCAATATCGTCGTGAACTTATTTTTTGTCTCACTTATTGTTAGGAGGTTACTTTTGATTTTTGAAAATAAACTTTGCAGGCTCGTAACTCTTTTTCCACTAGAGATACGGGGGTGTCCTTTGAGTATGTTAAAGCCCAATTTGTCCCCCATCTAACCATACTAAAAACTTTGGGCTACGACAAACAGGGGCCGAGTACTTAAGCAAAACGTAAAGAAACAAACCTCTCCATAGGAAATTCTTTAGACTATACTTTGCAGGCTCGTAACTCTGTGTCTACTAGAGATACGGGGATGTAAATAATGTGACCTTGACAGAAATGTTCAGATAATTATAAAGGTCTTTACATGTCACAAGCAAAAAAAAAAACTTCGCGGTTTCGAACCTGTGTCCTGTGGCCTTCCGGGAGTGAGGCGGATGTCATAACAACTACACTACAGATATGTTCTTATTTTTGATCGAAAATACAGAACCAAGTAATTAAGCAAAACGTGAACAAACAAACCCCTCTATAGGAAATGCATTAGACTATACTTTGCAGGCTCGTAACTCTGTGTCTACTAGAGATACGGGGATGTCCGTAAGATTTGCTATAGTCCCATTTGTCCCCCATCTAACCATACTAAAAACTTTGGGCTACGACAAACAAGGGCCGAGTACATAAGCAAAACGTAAACGAACAACCCCTCCATAGGAAAAGCGTTTGACCCAATTTTGGAGATTCGTAATTCTGTTTCTACTAGAGATACGGGGATGTCCTTTGAGTATGTTATAGCCCAATTTGTCCCCATCCTACTATACAAAAGGTTTGGGGTTGCGTCAAACAGGGGCCGAGAAATTAAGCGAAATATTCAAAGACATGCCATAGAAATAGCGTCACACCCAAATTTAGAGTGTCGTAACTCTGGTTCTACTAGACATAGGGGGATGTTCCTTGAGTATGTTATAGTCCAATTTGTGCCCCATCCAACCATTCCAAGAACATAGGGCTACGACAAACTGGGGCCGAGTACTTAAGCAAAAAGTAAAGAAACAAACCCCTCCATAGGAAATGCATTAAATTAAATTTTGGAGGCTCGAAAACTCTGGTTCTACCAGAGATACGGGGATGTAAATAATGTGACCTTGACACAAATGTTCGGATAATTATAAAGGTCTTTACATATTCCAAGCAAATAAAAAAACTTCGCGGTTTCGAACCTGTGGCCTTCCGGGAGTGAGGCGGATGTGTTAACTACTACACTACAGATATGTTATTATGGGTGACCGAGAATACAGTTCAAGTAATTAAGGAAAAAGTAAAGAAACAACTCCTTCCATAGGAATAGCATTAGACCCAACTTTGGAGGCTCGTAACTCTGGTTCTAGTAGAGATAAGGGGATGTCCTTTGAGTATGTTTTAGTGCTATTTGTCCCCCATCTGACCATACTAAAAACATAGGGCTACGACAAACATGGGCCAAGTAATTAAGCATAACGTAAACAAACAAACCCCTCCATAGGAAAAGCATTTGACCCAATTTTGGAGGCTCGTAACTCTGGTTCTAGTAGAGATACGGGGATGTCCTTTGAGCAAGTTATAGTGCAATTTGCCCCCCATCTAACCATACTAAAAACTTTGGGCTACGACAAACAGGGGCCGAGTACTTAAGCAAAACGTAAACGAACAACCCCTCCATAGGAAAAGCGTTTGACCCAATTTTGGAGGTTCGTAATTCTGTTTCTACTAGAGATACGGGGATGTCCTTTTAGTATGTTATAGCCCAATTTGTCCCCATCCTACTATACAAAAGGTTTGGGGTTGCGTCAAACAGGGGCCGAGAAATTAAGCGAAATATTCAAAAACATGCCATAGAAATAGCGTCACACCCAAATTTAGAGTCTCGTAACTCTGGTTCTACTAGACATAGGGGGATGTTCCTTGAGTATGTTATAGTCCAATTTGTGCCCCTTCCAACCATACCAAGAACATAGGGCTACGACAAACTGGGGCCGAGTACTTAAGCAAAACGTAAAGAAACAAACCCCTCCATAGGAAATGCATTAAATTAAATTTTGGAGGCTCGGAAACTCTGGTTCTACCAGAGATACGGGGATGTAAATAATGTGACCTTGACACAAATGTTCGGATAATTATAAAGGTCTTTACATATTCCAAGCAAATAAAAAAAACTTCGCGGTGTCGAACCTGTGGCCTTCCGGGAGTGAGGCGGATGTGTTAACTACTACACTACAGATATGTTATTATGGGTGACCGAGAATACAGTTCAAGTAATTAAGGAAAAAGTAAAGAAACAACTCCTTCCATAGGAATAGCATTAGACCCAACTTTGGAGGCTCGTAACTCTGGTTCTAGTAGAGATAAGGGGATGTCCTTTGAGTATGTTTTAGTGCAATTTGTCCCCCATCTGACCATACTAAAAACATAGGGCTACGACAAACATGGGCCAAGTAATTAAGCATAACGTAAACAAACAAACCCCTCCATAGGAAAAGCATTTGACCCAATTTTGGAGGCTCGTAACTCTGGTTCTAGTAGAGATACGGGGATGTCCTTTGAGCAAGTTATAGTGCAATTTGCCCCCCATCTAACCATACTAAAAACTTTGGGCTACGACAAACAGGGGCCGAGTACTTAAGCAAAACGTAAAGAAACAAACCCCTCCATAGGAAATGCATTAAACTAAATTTTCGAGGCTCGGAACTCTGGTTCTACCAGAGATACGGGGATGTAAATATGGTGACCTTGACACAAATGTTCGGATAATTATAAAGGTCTTTACATGTCACAAGCGAAAAAAAAACTTCCCGGTTTCGAACCTGTGGCCTTCCGGGAGTGAGGCGGATGTGTTAACCACTACACTACAGATATGTTATTATGGGTGACCGAGAATACAGGGCCGAGTAATTAAGGAAAAAGTAAAGAAACAACTCCTTCCATAGGAATAGCATTAGACCCAACTTTGGAGGCTCGTAACTCTGGTTCTAGTAGAGATAAGGGGATGTCCTTTGAGTATGTTTTAGTGCAATTTGTCCCCCATCTGACCATACTAAAAACATAGGGCTACGACAAACATGGGCCAAGTAATTAAGCAAAACGTAAACAAACAAACCCCTCCATAGGAAAAGCATATGACCCAATTTTGGAGGCTCGTAACTCTGGTTCTAGTAGAGATACGGGGATGTCCTTTGAGCAAGTTATAGTGCAATTTGCCCCCCATCTAACCATACTAAAAACTTTGGGCTACGACAAACAGGGGCCGAGTACTTAAGCAAAACGTAAAGAAACAAACCCCTCCATAGGAAATGCATTAAATTAAATTTTGGAGGCTCGGAAACTCTGGTTCTACCAGAGATACGGGGATGTAAATAATGTGACCTTGACACAAATGTTCGGATAATTATAAAGGTCTTTACATATTCCAAGCAAATAAAAAAACTTCGCGGTGTCGAACCTGTGGCCTTCCGGGAGTGAGGCGGATGTGTTAACTACTACACTACAGATATGTTATTATGGGTGACCGAGAATACAGTTCAAGTAATTAAGGAAAAAGTAAAGAAACAACTCCTTCCATAGGAATAGCATTAGACCCAACTTTGGAGGCTCGTAACTCTGGTTCTAGTAGAGATAAGGGGATGTCCTTTGAGTATGTTTTAGTGCAATTTGTCCCCCATCTGACCATACTAAAAACATAGGGCTACGACAAACATGGGCCAAGTAATTAAGCATAACGTAAACAAACAAACCCCTCCATAGGAAAAGCATTTGACCCAATTTTGGAGGCTCGTAACTCTGGTTCTAGTAGAGATACGGGGATGTCCTTTGAGCAAGTTATAGTGCAATTTGCCCCCCATCTAACCATACTAAAAACTTTGGGCTACGACAAACAGGGGCCGAGTACTTAAGCAAAACGTAAAGAAACAAACCCCTCCATAGGAAATGCATTAAACTAAATTTTCGAGGCTCGGAACTCTGGTTCTACCAGAGATACGGGGATGTAAATATGGTGACCTTGACACAAATGTTCGGATAATTATAAAGGTCTTTACATGTCACAAGCGAAAAAAAAACTTCACGGTTTCGAACCTGTGGCCTTCCGGGAGTGAGGCGGATGTGTTAACCACTACACTACAGATATGTTATTATGGGTGACCGAGAATACAGGGCCGAGTAATTAAGGAAAAAGTAAAGAAACAACTCCTTCCATAGGAATAGCATTAGACCCAACTTTGGAGGCTCGTAACTCTGGTTCTAGTAGAGATAAGGGGATGTCCTTTGAGTATGTTTTAGTGCAATTTGTCCCCCATCTGACCATACTAAAAACATAGGGCTACGACAAACATGGGCCAAGTAATTAAGCAAAACGTAAACAAACAAACCCCTCCATAGGAAAAGCATATGACCCAATTTTGGAGGCTCGTAACTCTGGTTCTAGTAGAGATACGGGGATGTCCTTTGAGCAAGTTATAGTGCAATTTGCCCCCCATCTAACCATACTAAAAACTTTGGGCTACGACAAACAGGGGCCGAGTACTTAAGCAAAACGTAAAGAAACAAACCCCTCCATAGGAAATGCATTAAATTAAATTTTGGAGGCTCGGAAACTCTGGTTCTACCAGAGATACGGGGATGTAAATAATGTGACCTTGACACAAATGTTCGGATAATTATAAAGGTCTTTACATATTCCAAGCAAATAAAAAAACTTCGCGGTGTCGAACCTGTGGCCTTCCGGGAGTGAGGCGGATGTGTTAACTACTACACTACAGATATGTTATTATGGGTGACCGAGAATACAGTTCAAGTAATTAAGGAAAAAGTAAAGAAACAACTCCTTCCATAGGAATAGCATTAGACCCAACTTTGGAGGCTCGTAACTCTGGTTCTAGTAGAGATAAGGGGATGTCCTTTGAGTATGTTTTAGTGCAATTTGTCCCCCATCTGACCATACTAAAAACATAGGGCTACGACAAACATGGGCCAAGTAATTAAGCATAACGTAAACAAACAAACCCCTCCATAGGAAAAGCATTTGACCCAATTTTGGAGGCTCGTAACTCTGGTTCTAGTAGAGATACGGGGATGTCCTTTGAGCAAGTTATAGTGCAATTTGCCCCCCATCTAACCATACTAAAAACTTTGGGCTACGACAAACAGGGGCCGAGTACTTAAGCAAAACGTAAAGAAACAAACCCCTCCATAGGAAATGCATTAAACTAAATTTTCGAGGCTCGGAACTCTGGTTCTACCAGAGATACGGGGATGTAAATATGGTGACCTTGACACAAATGTTCGGATAATTATAAAGGTCTTTACATGTCACAAGCGAAAAAAAAACTTCGCGGTTTCGAACCTGTGGCCTTCCGGGAGTGAGGCGGATGTGTTAACCACTACACTACAGATATGTTATTATGGGTGACCGAGAATACAGGGCCGAGTAATTAAGGAAAAAGTAAAGAAACAACTCCTTCCATAGGAATAGCATTAGACCCAACTTTGGAGGCTCGTAACTCTGGTTCTAGTAGAGATAAGGGGATGTCCTTTGAGTATGTTTTAGTGCAATTTGTCCCCCATCTGACCATACTAAAAACATAGGGCTACGACAAACATGGGCCAAGTAATTAAGCAAAACGTAAACAAACAAACCCCTCCATAGGAAAAGCATATGACCCAATTTTGGAGGCTCGTAACTCTGGTTCTAGTAGAGATACGGGGATGTCCTTTGAGCAAGTTATAGTGCAATTTGCCCCCCATCTAACCATACTAAAAACTTTGGGCTACGACAAACAGGGGCCGAGTACTTAAGCAAAACGTAAAGAAACAAACCCCTCCATAGGAAATGCATTAAATTAAATTTTGGAGGCTCGGAAACTCTGGTTCTACCAGAGATACGGGGATGTAAATAATGTGACCTTGACACAAATGTTCGGATAATTATAAAGGTCTTTACATATTCCAAGCAAATAAAAAAACTTCGCGGTGTCGAACCTGTGGCCTTCCGGGAGTGAGGCGGATGTGTTAACTACTACACTACAGATATGTTATTATGGGTGACCGAGAATACAGTTCAAGTAATTAAGGAAAAAGTAAAGAAACAACTCCTTCCATAGGAATAGCATTAGACCCAACTTTGGAGGCTCGTAACTCTGGTTCTAGTAGAGATAAGGGGATGTCCTTTGAGTATGTTTTAGTGCAATTTGTCCCCCATCTGACCATACTAAAAACATAGGGCTACGACAAACATGGGCCAAGTAATTAAGCATAACGTAAACAAACAAACCCCTCCATAGGAAAAGCATTTGACCCAATTTTGGAGGCTCGTAACTCTGGTT
The DNA here is from genome assembly GCF_054372755.1 of Phalangium opilio. Taxonomy (NCBI): domain Eukaryota; kingdom Metazoa; phylum Arthropoda; class Arachnida; order Opiliones; family Phalangiidae; genus Phalangium; species Phalangium opilio. The sequence continues at coordinate 5,583,971 of NW_028324144.1, forward strand.
CTAGTAGAGATACGGGGATGTCCTTTGAGCAAGTTATAGTGCAATTTGCCCCCCATCTAACCATACTAAAAACTTTGGGCTACGACAAACAGGGGCCGAGTACTTAAGCAAAACGTAAAGAAACAAACCCCTCCATAGGAAATGCATTAAACTAAATTTTCGAGGCTCGGAACTCTGGTTCTACCAGAGATACGGGGATCTAAATATGGTGACCTTGACACAAATGTTCGGATAATTATAAAGGTCTTTACATGTCACAAGCGAAAAAAAAAACTTCGCGGTTTCGAACCTGTGGCCTTCCGGGAGTGAGGCGGATGTGTTAACCACTACACTACAGATATGTTATTATGGGTGACCGAGAATACAGGGCCGAGTAATTAAGGAAAAAGTAAAGAAACAACTCCTTCCATAGGAATAGCATTAGACCCAACTTTGGAGGCTCGTAACTCTGGTTCTAGTAGAGATAAGGGGATGTCCTTTGAGTATGTTTTAGTGCAATTTGTCCCCCCTCTGACCATACTAAAAACATAGGGCTACGACAAACATGGGCCAAGTAATTAAGCAAAACGTAAACAAACAAACCCCTCCATAGGAAAAGCATTTGACCCAATTTTGGAGGCTCGTAACTCTGGTTCTAGTAGAGATACGGGGATGTCCTTTGAGCGAGTTATAGTGCAATTTGCCCCCCATCTAACCATACTAAAAACTTTGGGCTACGACAAACAGGGGCCGAGTACTTAAGCAAAACGTAAACGAACAACCCCTCCATAGGAAAAGCGTTTGACCCAATTTTGGAGGTTCGTAATTCTGTTTCTACTAGAGATACGGGGATGTCCTTTGAGTATGTTATAGCCCAATTTGTCCCCATCCTACTATACAAAAGGTTTGGGGTTGCGTCAAACAGGGGCCGAGAAATTAAGCGAAATATTCAAAAACATGCCATAGAAATAGCGTCACACCCAAATTTAGAGTCTCGTAACTCTGGTTCTACTAGACATAGGGGGATGTTCCTTGAGTATGTTATAGTCCAATTTGTGCCCCTTCCAACCATACCAAGAACATAGGGCTACGACAAACTGGGGCCGAGTACTTAAGCAAAACGTAAAGAAACAAACCCCTCCATAGGAAATGCATTAAATTAAATTTTGGAGGCTCGGAAACTCTGGTTCTACCAGAGATACGGGGATGTAAATAATGTGACCTTGACACAAATGTTCGGATAATTATAAAGGTCTTTACATATTCCAAGCAAATAAAAAAAACTTCGCGGTGTCGAACCTGTGGCCTTCCGGGAGTGAGGCGGATGTGTTAACTACTACACTACAGATATGTTATTATGGGTGACCGAGAATACAGTTCAAGTAATTAAGGAAAAAGTAAAGAAACAACTCCTTCCATAGGAATAGCATTAGACCCAACTTTGGAGGCTCGTAACTCTGGTTCTAGTAGAGATAAGGGGATGTCCTTTGAGTATGTTTTAGTGCAATTTGTCCCCCATCTGACCATACTAAAAACATAGGGCTACGACAAACATGGGCCAAGTAATTAAGCATAACGTAAACAAACAAACCCCTCCATAGGAAAAGCATTTGACCCAATTTTGGAGGCTCGTAACTCTGGTTCTAGTAGAGATACGGGGATGTCCTTTGAGCAAGTTATAGTGCAATTTGCCCCCCATCTAACCATACTAAAAACTTTGGGCTACGACAAACAGGGGCCGAGTACTTAAGCAAAACGTAAAGAAACAAACCCCTCCATAGGAAATGCATTAAACTAAATTTTCGAGGCTCGGAACTCTGGTTCTACCAGAGATACGGGGATGTAAATATGGTGACCTTGACACAAATGTTCGGATAATTATAAAGGTCTTTACATGTCACAAGCGAAAAAAAAACTTCGCGGTTTCGAACCTGTGGCCTTCCGGGAGTGAGGCGGATGTGTTAACCACTACACTACAGATATGTTATTATGGGTGACCGAGAATACAGGGCCGAGTAATTAAGGAAAAAGTAAAGAAACAACTCCTTCCATAGGAATAGCATTAGACCCAACTTTGGAGGCTCGTAACTCTGGTTCTAGTAGAGATAAGGGGATGTCCTTTGAGTATGTTTTAGTGCAATTTGTCCCCCATCTGACCATACTAAAAACATAGGGCTACGACAAACATGGGCCAAGTAATTAAGCAAAACGTAAACAAACAAACCCCTCCATAGGAAAAGCATATGACCCAATTTTGGAGGCTCGTAACTCTGGTTCTAGTAGAGATACGGGGATGTCCTTTGAGCAAGTTATAGTGCAATTTGCCCCCCATCTAACCATACTAAAAACTTTGGGCTACGACAAACAGGGGCCGAGTACTTAAGCAAAACGTAAAGAAACAAACCCCTCCATAGGAAATGCATTAAATTAAATTTTGGAGGCTCGGAAACTCTGGTTCTACCAGAGATACGGGGATGTAAATAATGTGACCTTGACACAAATGTTCGGATAATTATAAAGGTCTTTACATATTCCAAGCAAATAAAAAAACTTCGCGGTGTCGAACCTGTGGCCTTCCGGGAGTGAGGCGGATGTGTTAACTACTACACTACAGATATGTTATTATGGGTGACCGAGAATACAGTTCAAGTAATTAAGGAAAAAGTAAAGAAACAACTCCTTCCATAGGAATAGCATTAGACCCAACTTTGGAGGCTCGTAACTCTGGTTCTAGTAGAGATAAGGGGATGTCCTTTGAGTATGTTTTAGTGCAATTTGTCCCCCATCTGACCATACTAAAAACATAGGGCTACGACAAACATGGGCCAAGTAATTAAGCAAAACGTAAACAAACAAACCCCTCCATAGGAAAAGCATATGACCCAATTTTGGAGGCTCGTAACTCTGGTTCTAGTAGAGATACGGGGATGTCCTTTGAGCAAGTTATAGTGCAATTTGCCCCCCATCTAACCATACTAAAAACTTTGGGCTACGACAAACAGGGGCCGAGTACTTAAGCAAAACGTAAACGAAGAACCCTCCATAGGAAAAGCGTTTGACCCAATTTTGGAGGTTCGTAATTCTGTTTCTACTAGAGATACGGGGATGTCCTTTGAGTATGTTATAGCCCAATTTGTCCCCATCCTACTATACAAAAGGTTTGGGGTTGCGTCAAACAGGGGCCGAGAAATTAAGCGAAATATTCAAAAACATGCCATAGAAATAGCGTCACACCCAAATTTAGAGTCTCGTAACTCTGGTTCTACTAGACATAGGGGGATGTTCCTTGAGTATGTTATAGTCCAATTTGTGCCCCTTCCAACCATACCAAGAACATAGGGCTACGACAATCTGGGGCCGAGTACTTAAGCAAAACGTAAAGAAACAAACCCCTCCATAGGAAATGCATTAAATTAAATTTTGGAGGCTCGGAAACTCTGGTTCTACGAGAGATACGGGGATGTAAATAATGTGACCTTGACACAAATGTTCGGATAATTATAAAGGTCTTTACATATTCCAAGCAAATAAAAAAAACTTCGCGGTGTCGAACCTGTGGCCTTCCGGGAGTGAGGCGGATGTGTTAACTACTACACTACAGATATGTTATTATGGGTGACCGAGAATACAGTTCAAGTAATTAAGGAAAAAGTAAAGAAACAACTCCTTCCATAGGAATAGCATTAGACCCAACTTTGGAGGCTCGTAACTCTGGTTCTAGTAGAGATAAGGGGATGTCCTTTGAGTATGTTTTAGTGCAATTTGTCCCCCATCTGACCATACTAAAAACATAGGGCTACGACAAACATGGGCCAAGTAATTAAGCATAACGTAAACAAACAAACCCCTCCATAGGAAAAGCATTTGACCCAATTTTGGAGGCTCGTAACTCTGGTTCTAGTAGAGATACGGGGATGTCCTTTGAGCAAGTTATAGTGCAATTTGCCCCCCATCTAACCATACTAAAAACTTTGGGCTACGACAAACAGGGGCCGAGTACTTAAGCAAAACGTAAAGAAACAAACCCCTCCATAGGAAATGCATTAAACTAAATTTTCGAGGCTCGGAACTCTGGTTCTACCAGAGATACGGGGATGTAAATATGGTGACCTTGACACAAATGTTCGGATAATTATAAAGGTCTTTACATGTCACAAGCGAAAAAAAAACTTCGCGGTTTCGAACCTGTGGCCTTCCGGGAGTGAGGCGGATGTGTTAACCACTACACTACAGATATGTTATTATGGGTGACCGAGAATACAGGGCCGAGTAATTAAGGAAAAAGTAAAGAAACAACTCCTTCCATAGGAATAGCATTAGACCCAACTTTGGAGGCTCGTAACTCTGGTTCTAGTAGAGATAAGGGGATGTCCTTTGAGTACGTTTTAGTGCAATTTGTCCCCCATCTGACCATACTAAAAACATAGGGCTACGACAAACATGGGCCAAGTAATTAAGCAAAACGTAAACAAACAAACCCCTCCATAGGAAAAGCATATGACCCAATTTTGGAGGCTCGTAACTCTGGTTCTAGTAGAGATACGGGGATGTCCTTTGAGCAAGTTATAGTGCAATTTGCCCCCCATCTAACCATACTAAAAACTTTGGGCTACGAGAAACAGGGGCCGAGTACTTAAGCAAAACGTAAAGAAACAAACCCCTCCATAGGAAATGCATTAAATTAAATTTTGGAGGCTCGGAAACTCTGGTTCTACCAGAGATACGGGGATGTAAATAATGTGACCTTGACACAAATGTTCGGATAATTATAAAGGTCTTTACATATTCCAAGCAAATAAAAAAACTTCGCGGTGTCGAACCTGTGGGTTCCGGGAGTGAGGCGGATGTGTTAACTACTACACTACAGATATGTTATTATAGGTGACCGAGAATACAGTTCAAGTAATTAAGGAAAAAGTAAAGAAACAACTCCTTCCATAGGAATAGCATTAGACCCAACTTTGGAGGCTCGTAACTCTGGTTCTAGTAGAGATAAGGGGATGTCCTTTGAGTATGTTTTAGTGCAATTTGTCCCCCATCTGACCATACTAAAAACATAGGGCTACGACAAACATGGGCCAAGTAATTAAGCAAAACGTAAACAAACAAACCCCTCCATAGGAAAAGCATTTGACCCAATTTTGGAGGCTCGTAACTCTGGTTCTAGTAGAGATACGGGGATGTCCTTTGAGCAAGTTATAGTGCAATTTGCCCCCCATCTAACCATACTAAAAACTTTGGGCTACGACAAACAGGGGCCGAGTACTTAAGCAAAACGTAAACGAAGAACCCCTCCATAGGAAAAGCGTTTGACCCAATTTTGGAGGTTCGTAATTCTGTTTCTACTAGAGATACGGGGATGTCCTTTGAGTATGTTATAGCCCAATTTGTCCCCATCCTACTATACAAAAGGTTTGGGGTTGCGTCAAACAGGGGCCGAGAAATTAAGCGAAATATTCAAAAACATGCCATAGAAATAGCGTCACACCCAAATTTAGAGTCTCGTAACTCTGGTTCTACTAGACATAGGGGGATGTTCCTTGAGTATGTTATAGTCCAATTTGTGCCCCTTCCAAACATACCAAGAACATAGGGCTACGACAAACTGGGGCCGAGTACTTAAGCAAAACGTAAAGAAACAAACCCCTCCATAGGAAATGCATTAAATTAAATTTTAGAGGCTCGGAAACTCTGGTTCTACCAGAGATACGGGGATGTAAATAATGTGACCTTGACACAAATGTTCGGATGATTATAAAGGTCTTTACATATTCCAAGCAAATAAAAAAAACTTCGCGGTGTCGAACCTGTGGCCTTCCGGGAGTGAAGCGGATGTGTTAACTACTACACTACAGATATGTTATTATGGGTGACCGAGAATACAGTTCAAGTAATTAAGGAAAAAGTAAAGAAACAACTCCTTCCATAGGAATAGCATTAGACCCAATTTTGGAGGCTCGTAACTCTGGTTCTAGTAGAGATACGGGGATGTACTTTGAGTATGTTATAGTGCAATTTGTCCCCCATCTGACCATACTAAAAACATAGGGCTACGACAAACATGGGCCAAGTAATTAAGCATAACGTAAACAAACAAACCCCTCCATAGGAAAAGCATTTGACCCAATTTTGGAGGCTCGTAACTCTGGTTCTAGTAGAGATACGGGGATGTCCTTTGAGCAAGTTATAGTGCAATTTGCCCCCCATCTAACCATACTAAAAACTTTGGGCTACGACAAACAGGGGCCGAGTACTTATGCAAAACGTAAAGAAACAAACCCCTCCATAGGAAATGCATTAAACTAAATTTTCGAGGCTCGGAACTCTGGTTCTACCAGAGATACGGGGATGTAAATATGGTGACCTTGACACAAATGTTCGGATAATTATAAAGGTCTTTACATGTCACAAGCGAAAAAAAAAACTTCGCGGTTTCGAACCTGTGGCCTTCCGGGAGTGAGGCGGATGTGTTAACCACTACACTACAGATATGTTATTATAGGTGACCGAGAATACAGGGCCGAGTAATTAAGGAAAAAGTAAAGAAACAACTCCTTCCATAGGAATAGCATTGGACCCAACTTTGGAGGCTCGTAGCTCTGGTTCTAGTAGAGATAAGGGGATGTCCTTTGAGTATGTTATAGTGCAATTTGTCCCCCATCTGACCATACTAAAAACGTAGGGCTACGACAAACATGGGCCAAGTAGTTAAGCAAAACGTAAACAAACAACCCCTCCATAGGAAAAGCGTTTGACCCAATTTTGAAGGCTCGTAACTCTGGTTCTAGTAGAGATACGGGGATGTCCTTTGAGTAAGTTATAGTGCAATTTGTCCCCCATCTAACCATACCAAAAACTTTGGGCTACGACAAACAGGGGCCGAGTACTTAAGCAAAACGTAAACGAACAACCCCTCCATAGGAAAAGCGTTTGACCCAATTTTGGAGGGTCGTAACTCTGGTTCTAATAGAGATACGGGGATGTCCTTTGAGTAAGTTATAGTGCGATTTGTCCCCCATCTAACCATACTAAAAACTTTGGGCTACGACAAACAGGGGCCGAGTACTTAAGCAAAACGTAAACGAACAACCCCTCCATAGGAAAAACATTTGACCCAATTTTGGACGCTCGTAACTCTGGTTCTAGTAGAGATACGGGGATGTCCTTTGAGCAATTTATAGTGCAATTTGCCCCCCATCTAACCATACTAAAAACTTTGGGCTACGACAAACAGGGGCCGAGTACTTAAGCAAAACGTAAACGAACAACCCCTCCATAGGAAAAGCGTTTGACCCAATTTTGGAGGTTCGTAACTCTGTTTCTACTAGAGATACGGGGATGTCCTTTGAGTATGTTATAGCCCAATTTGTCCCCATCCTACTATACAAAAGGTTTGGGGTTGCGTCAAACAGGGCCCGAGAAATTAAGCGAAATATTCAAAAACATGCCATAGAAATAGCGTCACACCCAAATTTAGAGTCTCGTAACTCTGGTTCTACTAGACATAGGGGGATGTTCCTTGAGTATGTTATAGTCCAATTTGTGCCCCATCCAACCATACCAAGAACATAGGGCTACGACAAACTGGGGCCGAGTACTTAAGCAAAACGTAAAGAAACAAACCCCTCCATAGGAAATGCATTAAATTAAATTTTGGAGGCTCGGAACTCTGGTTCTACCAGAGATACGGGGATGTAAATAATGTGACCTTGACACAAATGTTCGGATAATTATAAAGGTCTTTACATATTCCAAGCAAATAAAAAAAACTTCGCGGTTTCGAACCTGTTGCCTTCCGGGAGTGAGGCGGATGTGTTAACCACTACACTACAGATATGTTATTATGGGTGACCGAGAATACAGTTCAAGTAATTAAGGAAAAAGTAAAGAAACAACTCCTTCCATAGGAATAGCATTAGACCCAACTTTGGAGGCTCGTAACTCTGGTTCTAGTAGAGATAAGGGGATGTCCTTTGAGTATGTTTTAGTGCAATTTGTCCCCCATCTGACCATACTAAAAACATAGGGCTACGACAAACATGGGCCAAGTAATTAAGCAAAACGTAAACAAACAAACCCCTCCATAGGAAAAGCATTTGACCCAATTTTGGAGGCTCGTAACTCTGGTTCTAGTAGAGATACGGGGATGTCCTTTGAGCAAGTTATAGTGCAATTTGCCCCCCATCTAACCATACTAAAAACTTTGGGCTACGACAAACAGGGGCCGAGTACTTAAGCAAAACGTAAACGAACAACCCCTCCATAGGAAAAGCGTTTGACCCAATTTTGGAGGTTCGTAACTCTGTTTCTACTAGAGATACGGGGATGTCCTTTGAGTAAGTTATAGCCCAATTTGTCCCCATCCTACTATACAAAAGGTTTGGGGTTGCGTCAAACAGGGCCCGAGAAATTAAGCGAAATATTCAAAAACATGCCATAGAAATAGCGTCACACCCAAATTTAGAGTCTCGTAACTCTGGTTCTACCAGAGATACGGGGATGTAAATAATGTGACCTTGACACAAATGTTCGGATAATTATAAAGGTCTTTACATTTTCCAAGCAAATAAAAAAAATTCGCGGTTTCGAACCTGTTGCCTTCCGGGAGTGAGGCGGATGTGATAACCGCTACACTACAGATATGTTATTATTTTTGATCGAAAAAACAGGCCAAGTAATTAAGCAAGACGTGAACAAACAAACCCCTCCATAGAAAATGCATTAGACTATACTTTGCAGGCCCCTAACTTTGTGTCTACTAGAGATACGGGGATGTCCTTTGAGTATGTTATAGCCCAATTTGTCCCCCATCTAACCATACTAAAAACTTTGGGCTACGACAAACACGGGCCGAGTACTTAAGCAAAACGTAAAGAAACAAACCCCTCCATAGGAAATGCATTAAACTAAATTTTGGAGGCTCGGAACTCTGGTTCTACCAGAGATACGGGGATGTAAATAATGTGACCTTGACACAAATGTTCGGATAATTATAAAGGTCTTTACATTTTCCAAGCAAATAAAAAAAACTTCGCGGTTTCGAACCTGTGGCCTTCCGGGAGTGAGGCGGATGTGATAACCGCTACACTACGTATACGTTATTATTCTTGATCGAAAAACAGGCTAAGTAATTAAGAGAGACGTGAACAAACAAACCCCTCCATAGAAAATGCATTAGACTATAATTTGCAGGCCCCTAATTCTGTGTCTACTAGAGATACGGGGATGTCCTTTGAGTATGTTATAGCCCAATTTTTCCCCCATCTAACCATACTAAAAACTTTGGGCTACGACAAACAGGGGCCGAGTACTTAAGCAAAAGGTAAACAAACAACCCCCTCCATAGGAAAAGCATTTGACCCAATTTTGGAGGCTCGTAACTCTGGTTCTAGTAGAGATACGGGGATATCCTTTGAGCAGGTTATAGTGCAATTTGCCCCCCATCTAACCATTTTAAAAACTTTGGGCTACGACAAACAGGGACCGAGTACTTAAGCAAAACGTAAAGAAACAAACCCCTCCATAGGAATTGCTTTAGACTACACTGTGCATTCTCGTAACTCTGTTTCTACTAGAGATACGGGGATGTCCTTTGAGTATGTTATAGCCAAATTGTCCCCCATCCTACTATACCAAAGGTTTGGGGTTGCCTCAAACAGGGCCCGAGAAATTAAGCGAAATATTCAAAAACATGCCATAGAAATAGCGTCACACCCAACTTTAGAGTCTCGTAACTCTGGTTGTACTAGACATATAGGGATGTCCTCTGAGTATGTTATAGTCCAATTTGTCCCCCATCCAACCATACCAAGAACATAGGGCTACGACAAACAGGGGCCGAGATATTAAGCAAAATGTTCGTCAACGTATGGTATCGTCTCACTTATATTTGCTATGTTACTTATGATTTTAGCACTGATCTTTGTAGGCTCATAACTCTCGTTCTATTAGAGATACGGGGATCTCCTTTGGATATGTTATAGTACTCTTTGCTCCCCATACAAGGATACTTTAAACTTGAGGCTACCTCAATATCGTCGTCAACTTATTTTTTGTCTCACTTATTGTTAGGAGGTTACTTTTGATTTTTGAAAATAAACTTTGCAGGCTCGTAACTCTTTTTCTACTAGAGATACGGGGATGTCCTTTGAGTATGTTAAAGCCCAATTTGTCCCCCATCTAACCATACTAAAAACTTTGGGCTACGACAAACAGGGGCCGAGTACTTAAGCAAAACGTAAAGAAACAAACCCCTCCAAAGGAAATTCTTTAGACTATACATTGCAGGCTCGTAACTCTGTGTCTACTAGAGATACGGGGATGTAAATAATGTGACCTTGACAGAAATGTTCAGATAATTATAAAGGTCTTTACATATTCCAAGCGAAAAAAAAAAACTTCGCGGTTTCGAACCTGTGTCCTGTGGCCTTCCGGGAGTGAGGCGGATGTCATAACAACTACACTACAGATATGTTCTTATTTTTGATCGAAAATACAGAACCAAGTAATTAAGCAAAACGTGAACAAACAAACCCCTCTATAGGAAATGCATTAGACTATACTTTGCAGGCTCGTAACTCTGTGTCTACTAGAGATACGGGGATGTCCGTAAGATTTGCTATAGTCCAATTTGTCCCCCATCTAACCATACTAAAAACTTTGGGCTACGACAAACAGGGGCCGAGTACTTAAGCAAAACGTAAACAAACAAACCCCTCCATAGGAAAAGCATTTGACCCAGTTTTGGAGGCTCGTAACTCTGGTTCTAGTAGAGATACGGGGATGTCCTTTGAGTATGTTATAGCCCAATTTGTCCCCATCCTACTATACAAAAGGTTTGGGGTTGCGTCAAACAGTGGCCGAGAAATTAAGCGAAATATTCAAAAACATGCCATAGAAATAGCGTCACACCCAAATTTAGAGTCTCGTAACTCTGGTTCTACTAGACATAGGGGGATGTTCCTTGAGTATGTTATAGTCCAATTTGTGCCCCATCCAACCATACCAAGAACATAGGGCTACGACAAACTGGGGCCGAGTACTTAAGCAAAACGTAAAGAAACAAACCCCTCCATGGGAAATGCATTAAATTAAATTTTGGAGGCTCGGAACTCTGGTTCTACCAGAGATACGGGGATGTAAATAATGTGACCTTGACACAAATGTTCGGATAATTATAAAGGTCTTTACATATTCCAAGCAAATAAAAAAAACTTCGCGGTTTCGAACCTGTGGCCTTCCGGGAGTGAGGCGGATGTGTTAACCACTACACTACAGATATGTTATTATGGGTGACCGAGAATACAGTTCAAGTAATTAAGGAAAAAGTAAAGAAACAACTCCTTCCATAGGAATAGCATTAGACCCAACTTTGGAGGCTCGTAACTCTGGTTCTAGTAGAGATAAGGGGATGTCCTTTGAGTATGTTTTAGTGCAATTTGTCCCCCATCTGACCATACTAAAAACATAGGGCTACGACAAACATGGGCCAAGTAATTAAGCAAAACATAAACAAACAAACCCCTCCATAGGAAAAGCATTTGACCCAATTTTGGAGGCTCGTAACTCTGGTTCTAGTAGAGATACGGGGATGTCCTTTGAGCAAGTTATAGTGAAATTTGCCCCCCATCTAACCATACTAAAAACTTTGGGCTACGACAAACAGGGGCCGAGTACTTAAGCAAAACGTAAACGAACAACCCCTCCATAGGAAAAGAGTTTGACCCAATTTTGTAGGTTCGTAACTCTGTTTCTACTAGAGATACGGGGATGTCCTTTGAGTAAGTTATAGCCTAATTTGTCCCCATCCTACTATACAAAAGGTTTGGGGTTGCGTCAAACAGGGCCCGAGAAATTAAGCGAAATATTCAAAAACACGCCATAGAAATAGCGTCACACCCAAATTTAGAGTCTCGTAACTCTGGTTCTACTAGACATAGGGGGATGTTCCTTGAGTATGTTATAGTCCAATTTGTGCCCCATCCAACCATACCAAGAACATAGGGCTACGACAAACTGGGGCCGAGTACTTAAGCAAAACGTAAAGAAACAAACCCCTCCATAGGAAATGCATTAAATTAAATTTTGGAGGCTCGGAACTCTGGTTCTACCAGAGATACGGGGATGTAAATAATGTGACCTTGACACAAATGTTCGAATAATTATAAAGGTCTTTACATATTCCAAGCAAATAAAAAAAACTTCGCGGTTTCGAACCTGTGGCCTTCCGGGAGTGAGGCGGATGTGTTAACCACTACACTACAGATATGTTATTATGGGTGACCGAGAATACAGTTCAAGTAATTAAGGAAAAAGTAAAGAAACAACTCCTTCCATAGGAATAGCATTAGACCCAACTTTGGAGGCTCGTAACTCTGGTTCTAGTAGAGATAAGGGGATGTCCTTTGAGTATGTTTTAGTGCAATTTGTCCCCAATCTGACCATACTAAAAACATAGGGCTACGACAAACATGGGCCAATTAATTAAGCAAAACATAAACAAACAAACCCCTCCATAGGAAAAGCATTTGACCCAATTTTGGAGGCTCGTAACTCTGGTTCTAGTAGAGATACGGGGATGTCCTTTGAGCAAGTTATAGTGAAATTTGCCCCCCATCTAACCATACTAAAAACTTTGGGCTACGACAAACAGGGGCCGAGTACTTAAGCAAAACGTAAACGAACAACCCCTCCATAGGAAAAGAGTTTGACCCAATTTTGTAGGTTCGTAACTCTGTTTCTACTAGAGATACGGGGATGTCCTTTGAGTAAGTTATAGCCTAATTTGTCCCCATCCTACTATACAAAAGGTTTGGGGTTGCGTCAAACAGGGCCCGAGAAATTAAGCGAAATATTCAAAAACACGCCATAGAAATAGCGTCACACCCAAATTTAGAGTCTCGTAACTCTGGTTCTACTAGACATAGGGGGATGTTCCTTGAGTATGTTATAGTCCAATTTGTGCCCCATCCAACCATACCAAGAACATAGGGCTACGACAAACTGGGGCCGAGTACTTAAGCAAAACGTAAAGAAACAAACCCCTCCATAGGAAATGCATTAAATTAAATTTTGGAGGCTCGGAACTCTGGTTCTACCAGAGATACGGGGATGTAAATAATGTGACCTTGACACAAATGTTCGAATAATTATAAAGGTCTTTACATATTCCAAGCAAATGAAAAAAACTTCGCGGTTTCGAACCTGTGGCCTTCCGGGAGTGAGGCGGATGTGTTAACCACTACACTACAGATATGTTATTATGGGTGACCGAGAATACAGTTCAAGTAATTAAGGAAAAAGTAAAGAAACAACTCCTTCCATAGGAATAGCATTAGACCCAACTTTGGAGGCTCGTAACTCTGGTTCTAGTAGAGATAAGGGGATGTCCTTTGAGTATGTTTTAGTGCAATTTGTCCCCAATCTGACCATACTAAAAACATAGGGCTACGACAAACATGGGCCAATTAATTAAGCAAAACATAAACAAACAAACCCCTCCATAGGAAAAGCATTTGACCCAATTTTGGAGGCTCGTAACTCTGGTTCTAGTAGAGATACGGGGATGTCCTTTGAGCAAGTTATAGTGCAATTTGCCCCCCATCTAACCATACTAAAAACTTTGGGCTACGACAAATAGGGGCCGAGTACTTAAGCAAAACGTAAACGAACAACCCCTCCATAGGAAAAGCGTTTGACCCAATTTTGGAGGTTCGTAACTCTGTTTCTACTAGAGATACGGGGATGTCCTTTGAGTAAGTTATAGCCTAATTTGTCCTTATCCTACTATACAAAAGGTTTGGGGTTGCGTCAAACAGGGCCCGAGAAATTAAGCGAAATATTCAAAAACACGCCATAGAAATAGCGTCACACCCAAATTTAGAGTCTCGTAACTCTGGTTCTACTAGACATAGGGGGATGTTCCTTGAGTATGTTATAGTCCAATTTGTGCCCCATCCAACCATACCAAGAACATAGGGCTACGACAAACTGGGGCCGAGTACTTAAGCAAAACGTAAAGAAACAAACCCCTCCATAGGAAATGAATTAAATTAAATTTTGGAGGCTCGGAACTCTGGTTCTACCAGAGATACGGGGATGTAAATAATGTGACCTTGACACAAATGTTCGAATAATTATAAAGGTCTTTACATATTCCAAGCAAATAAAAAAAACTTCGCGGTTTCGAACCTGTGGCCTTCCGGGAGTGAGGCGGATGTGTTAACCACTACACTACAGATATGTTATTATGGGTGACCGAGAATACAGTTCAAGTAATTAAGGAAAAAGTAAAGAAACAACTCCTTCCATAGGAATAGCATTAGACCCAACTTTGGAGGCTCGTAACTCTGGTTCTAGTAGAGATAAGGGGATGTCCTTTGAGTATGTTTTAGTGCAATTTGTCCCCAATCTGACCATACTAAAAACATAGGGCTACGACAAACATGGGCCAATTAATTAAGCAAAACATAAACAAACAAACCCCTCCATAGGAAAAGCATTTGACCCAATTTTGGAGGCTCGTAACTCTGGTTCTAGTAGAGATACGGGGATGTCCTTTGAGCAAGTTATAGTGCAATTTGCCCCCCATCTAACCATACTAAAAACTTTGGGCTACGACAAATAGGGGCCGAGTACTTAAGCAAAACGTAAACGAACAACCCCTCCATAGGAAAAGCGTTTGACCCAATTTTGGAGGTTCGTAACTCTGTTTCTACTAGAGATACGGGGATGTCCTTTGAGTAAGTTATAGCCTAATTTGTCCTTATCCTACTATACAAAAGGTTTGGGGTTGCGTCAAACAGGGCCCGAGAAATTAAGCGAAATATTCAAAAACACGCCATAGAAATAGCGTCACACCCAAATTTAGAGTCTCGTAACTCTGGTTCTACTAGACATAGGGGGATGTTCCTTGAGTATGTTATAGTCCAATTTGTGCCCCATCCAACCATACCAAGAAGATAGGGCTACGACAAACTGGGGCCGAGTACTTAAGCAAAACGTAAAGAAACAAACCCCTCCATAGGAAATGCATTAAATTAAATTTTGGAGGCTCGGAACTCTGGTTCTACCAGAGATACGGGGATGTAAATAATGTGACCTTGACACAAATGTTCGGATAATTATAAAGGTCTTTACATATTCCAAGCAAATAAAAAAAACTTCGCGGTTTCGAACCTGTGGCCTTCCGGGAGTGAGGCGGATGTGTTAACCACTACACTACAGATATGTTATTATGGGTGACCGAGAATACAGTTCAAGTAATTAAGGAAAAAGTAAAGAAACAACTCCTTCCATAGGAATAGCATTAGACCCAACTTTGGAGGCTCGTAACTCTGGTTCTAGTAGAGATAAGGGGATGTCCTTTGAGTATGTTTTAGTGCAATTTGTCCCCAATCTGACCATACTAAAAACATAGGGCTACGACAAACATGGGCCAATTAATTAAGCAAAACATAAACAAACAAACCCCTCCATAGGAAAAGCATTTGACCCAATTTTGGAGGCTCGTAACTCTGGTTCTAGTAGAGATACGGGGATGTCCTTTGAGCAAGTTATAGTGCAATTTGCCCCCCATCTAACCATACTAAAAACTTTGGGCTACGACAAATAGGGGCCGAGTACTTAAGCAAAACGTAAACGAACAACCCCTCCATAGGAAAAGCGTTTGACCCAATTTTGGAGGTTCGTAACTCTGTTTCTACTAGAGATACGGGGATGTCCTTTGAGTAAGTTATAGCCTGTCCTTATCCTACTATACAAAAGGTTTGGGGTTGCGTCAAACAGGGCCCGAGAAATTAAGCGAAATATTCAAAAAAACGCCATAGAAATAGCGTCACACCCAAATTTAGAGTCTCGTAACTCTGGTTCTACTAGACATAGGGGGATGTTCCTTGAGTATGTTATAGTCCAATTTGTGCCCCATCCAACCATACCAAGAAGATAGGGCTACGACAAACTGGGGCCGAGTACTTAAGCAAAACGTAAAGAAACAAACTCCTCCATAGGAAATGCATTAAATTAAATTTTGGAGGCTCGGAACTCTGGTTCTACCAGAGATACGGGGATGTAAATAATGTGACCTTGACACAAATGTTCGGATAATTATAAAGGTCTTTACATATTCCAAGCAAATAAAAAAAACTTCGCGGTTTCGAACCTGTGGCCTTCCGGGAGTGAGGCGGATGTGTTAACCACTACACTACAGATATGTTATTATGGGTGACCGAGAATACAGTTCAAGTAATTAAGGAAAAAGTAAAGAAACAACTCCTTCCATAGGAATAGCATTAGACCCAACTTTGGAGGCTCGTAACTCTGGTTCTAGTAGAGATAAAGGGATGTCCTTTGAGTATGTTTTAGTGCAATTTGTCCCCCATCTGACCATACTAAAAACATAGGGCTACGACAAACATGGGCCAAGTAATTAAGCAAAACATAAACAAACAAACCCCTCCATAGGAAAAGCATTTGACCCAATTTTGGAGGCTCGTAACTCTGGTTCTAGTAGAGATACGGGGATGTCCTTTGAGCAAGTTATAGTGCAATTTGCCCCCCATCTAACCATACTAAAAACTTTGGGCTACGACAAACAGGGGCCGAGTACTTAAGCAAAACGTAAACGAACAACCCCTCCATAGGAAAAGCGTTTGACCCAATTTTGGAGGTTCGTAACTCTGTTTCTACTAGAGATACGGGGATGTCCTTTGAGTAAGTTATAGCCTAATTTGTCCCCATCCTACTATACAAAAGGTTTGGGGTTGCGTCAAACAGGGCCCGAGAAATTAAGCGAAATATTCAAAAACACGCCATAGAAATAGCGTCACACCCAAATTTAGAGTCTCGTAACTCTGGTTCTACTAGACATAGGGGGATGTTCCTTGAGTATGTTATAGTCCAATTTGTGCCCCATCCAACCATACCAAGAACATAGGGCTACGACAAACTGGGGCCGAGTACTTAAGCAAAACGTAAGGAAACAAACCCCTCCATAGGAAATGCATTAAATTAAATTTTGGAGGCTCGGAACTCTGGTTCTACCAGAGATACGGGGATGTAAATAATGTGACCTTGACACAAATGTTCGGATAATTATAAAGGTCTTTACATATTCCAAGCAAATAAAAAAAACTTCGCGGTTTCGAACCTGTGGCCTTCCGGGAGTGAGGCGGATGTGTTAACCACTACACTACAGATATGTTATTATGGGTGACCGAGAATACAGTTCAAGTAATTAAGGAAAAAGTAAAGAAACAACTCCTTCCATAGGAATAGCATTAGACCCAACTTTGGAGGCTCGTAACTCTGGTTCTAGTATAGATAAGGGGATGTCCTTTGAGTATGTTTTAGTGCAATTTGTCCCCCATCTGACCATACTAAAAACATAGGGCTACGACAAACATGGGCCAAGTAATTAAGCAAAACGTAAACAAACAAACCCCTCCATAGGAAAAGCATTTGACCCAATTTTGGAGGCTCGTAACTCTGGTTCTAGTAGAGATACGGGGATGTCCTTTGAGCAAGTTATAGTGCAATTTGCCCCCCATCTAACCATACTAAAAACTTTGGGCTACGACAAACAGGGGCCAAGTACTTAAGCAAAACGTAAACGAACAACCCCTCCATAGGAAAACCGTTTGACCCAATTTTGGAGGTTCGTAACTCTGTTTCTACTAGAGATACGGGGATGTCCGTTGAGTATGTTATAGCCCAATTTGTCGTCATCCTACTATACAAAAGGTTTGGGGTTGCGTCAAACAGGGCCCGAGAAATTAAGCGAAATATTCAAAAACATGCCATAGAAATAGCGTCACACCCAAATTTAGAGTCTCGTAACTCTGGTTCTACTAGACATAGGGGGATGTTCCTTGAGTATGTTATAGTCCAATTTGTGCCCCATCCAAAAATACCAAGAACATAGGGCTAAGACAAACTGGGGCCGAGTACTTAAGCAAAACGTAAAGAAACAAACCCCTCCATAGGAAATGCATTAAATTAAATTTTGGAGGCTCGGAACTCTGGTTCTACCAGAGATACGGGGATGTAAATAATGTGACCTTGACACAAATGTTCGGATAATTATAAAGGTCTTTACATATTCCAAGCAAATAAAAAAAAACTTCGCGGTTTTGAACCTGTGGTCTTCCGGGAGTGAGGCGGATGTGTTAACCACTACACTACAGATATGTTATTATGGGTGACCGAGAATACAGTTCAAGTAATTAAGGAAAAAGTAAAGAAACAACTCCTTCCATAGGAATAGCATTAGACCCAACTTTGGAGGCTCGTAACTCTGGTTCTAGTACAGATAAGGGGATGTCCTTTGAGTATGTTTTAGTGCAATTTGTCCCCCATCTGACCATACTAAACACATAGGGCTGCGACAAACATGGGCCAAGTAATTAAGCAAAACGTAAACAAACAAACCCCTCCATAGGAAAGCATTTGACCCAATTTTGGAGGCTCGTAACTCTGGTTCTAGTAGAGATACGGCGATGTCCTTTGAGCAAGTTATAGTGCAATTTGCCCCCCATCTAACCATACTAAAAACTTTGTGCTACGACAAACAGGGGCCGAGTACTTAAGCAAAACGTAAACGAACAACCCCTCCATAGGAAAAGCGTTTGACCCAATTTTGGAGGTTCGTAACTCTGTTTCTACTAGAGATACGGGGATGTCCTTTGAATATGTTATAGCCCAATTTGTCCCCATCCTACTATACAAAAGGTTTGGGGTTGCGTCAAACAGGGCCCGAGAAATTAAGCGAAATATTCAAAAACATGCCATAGAAATAGCGTCACACCCAAATTTAGAGTCTCGTAACTCTGGTTCTACTAGACATAGGGGGATGTTCCTTGAGTATGTTATAGTCCAATTTGTGCCCCATCCAACCATACCAAGAACATAGGGCTACGACAAACTGGGGCCGAGTACTTAAGCAAAACGTAAAGAAACAAACCCCTCCATAGGAAATGCATTAAATTAAATTTTGGAGGCTCGGAACTCTGGTTCTACCAGAGATACGGGGATGTAAATAATGTGACCTTGACACAAATGTTCGGATAATTATAAAGGTCTTTACATATTCCAAGCAAATAAAAAAAACTTCGCGGTTTCGAACCTGTGGCCTTCCGGGAGTGAGGCGGATGTGTTAACCACTACACTACAGATATGTTATTATGGGTGACCGAGAATACAGTTCAAGTAATTAAGGAAAAAGTAAAGAAACAACTCCTTCCATAGGAATAGCATTAGACCCAACTTTGGAGGCTCGTAACTCTGGTTCTAGTAGAGATAAGGGGATGTCCTTTGAGTATGTTTTAGTGCAATTTGTCCCCCATCTGACCATACTAAAAACATAGGGCTACGACAAACATGGGCCAAGTAATTAAGCAAAACGTAAACAAACAAACCCCTCCATAGGAAAAGCATTTGACCCAATTTTGGAGGCTCGTAACTCTGGTTCTAGTAGAGATACGGGGATGTCCTTTGAGCAAGTTATAGTGCAATTTGCCCCCCATCTAACCATACTAAAAACTTTGGGCTACGACAAACAGGGGCCAAGTACTTAAGCAAAACGTAAACGAACAACCCCTCCATAGGAAAACCGTTTGACCCAATTTTGGAGGTTCGTAACTCTGTTTCTACTAGAGATACGGGGATGTCCTTTGAGTATGTTATAGCCCAATTTGTCGTCATCCTACTATACAAAAGGTTTGGGGTTGCGTCAAACAGGGCCCGAGAAATTAAGCGAAATATTCAAAAACATGCCATAGAAATAGCGTCACACCCAAATTTAGAGTCTCGTAACTCTGGTTCTACTAGACATAGGGGGATGTTCCTTGAGTATGTTATAGTCCAATTTGTGCCCCATCCAAAAATACCAAGAACATAGGGCTAAGACAAACTGGGGCCGAGTACTTAAGCAAAACGTAAAGAAACAAACCCCTCCATAGGAAATGCATTAAATTAAATTTTGGAGGCTCGGAACTCTGGTTCTACCAGAGATACGGGGATGTAAATAATGTGACCTTGACACAAATGTTCGGATAATTATAAAGGTCTTTACATATTCCAAGCAAATAAAAAAAAACTTCGCGGTTTTGAACCTGTGGTCTTCCGGGAGTGAGGCGGATGTGTTAACCACTACACTACAGATATGTTATTATGGGTGACCGAGAATACAGTTCAAGTAATTAAGGAAAAAGTAAAGAAACAACTCCTTCCATAGGAATAGCATTAGACCCAACTTTGGAGGCTCGTAACTCTGGTTCTAGTACAGATAAGGGGATGTCCTTTGAGTATGTTTTAGTGCAATTTGTCCCCCATCTGACCATACTAAACACATAGGGCTGCGACAAACATGGGCCAAGTAATTAAGCAAAACGTAAACAAACAAACCCCTCCATAGGAAAGCATTTGACCCAATTTTGGAGGCTCGTAACTCTGGTTCTAGTAGAGATACGGCGATGTCCTTTGAGCAAGTTATAGTGCAATTTGCCCCCCATCTAACCATACTAAAAACTTTGTGCTACGACAAACAGGGGCCGAGTACTTAAGCAAAACGTAAACGAACAACCCCTCCATAGGAAAAGCGTTTGACCCAATTTTGGAGGTTCGTAACTCTGTTTCTACTAGAGATACGGGGATGTCCTTTGAATATGTTATAGCCCAATTTGTCCCCATCCTACTATACAAAAGGTTTGGGGTTGCGTCAAACAGGGCCCGAGAAATTAAGCGAAATATTCAAAAACATGCCATAGAAATAGCGTCACACCCAAATTTAGAGTCTCGTAACTCTGGTTCTACTAGACATAGGGGGATGTTCCTTGAGTATGTTATAGTCCAATTTGTGCCCCATCCAACCATACCAAGAACATAGGGCTACGACAAACTGGGGCCGAGTACTTAAGCAAAACGTAAAGAAACAAACCCCTCCATAGGAAATGCATTAAATTAAATTTTCGAGGCTCGGAACTCTGGTTCTACCAGAGATACGGGGATGTAAATAATGTGACCTTGACACAAATGTTCGGATAATTATAAAGGTCTTTACATATTCCAAGCAAATAAAAAAAACTTCGCGGTTTCGAACCTGTGGCCTTCCGGGAGTGAGGCGGATGTGTTAACCACTACACTACAGATATGTTATTATGGGTGACCGAGAATACAGTTCAAGTAATTAAGGAAAAAGTAAAGAAACAACTCCTTCCATAAGAATAGCATTAGACCCAACTTTGGAGGCTCGTAACTCTGGTTCTAGTAGAGATAAGGGGATGTCCTTTGAGTATGTTTTAGTGCAATTTGTCCCCCATCTGACCATACTAAAAACATAGGGCTACGACAAACATGGGCCAAGTAATTAAGCAAAACGTAAACAAACAAACCCCTCCATAGGAAAAGCATTTGACCCAATTTTGGAGGCTCGTAACTCTGGTTCTAGTAGAGATACGGGGATGTCCTTTGAGCAAGTTATAGTGCAATTTGCCCCCCATCTAACCATACTAAAAACTTTGGGCTACGACAAACAGGGGCCAAGTACTTAAGCAAAACGTAAACGAACAACCCCTCCATAGGAAAACCGTTTGACCCAATTTTGGAGGTTCGTAACTCTGTTTCTACTAGAGATACGGGGATGTCCTTTGAGTATGTTATAGCCCAATTTGTCGTCATCCTACTATACAAAAGGTTTGGGGTTGCGTCAAACAGGGCCCGAGAAATTAAGCGAAATATTCAAAAACATGCCATAGAAATAGCGTCACACCCAAATTTAGAGTCTCGTAACTCTGGTTCTACTAGACATAGGGGGATGTTCCTTGAGTATGTTATAGTCCAATTTGTGCCCCATCCAAAAATACCAAGAACATAGGGCTAAGACAAACTGGGGCCGAGTACTTAAGCAAAACGTAAAGAAACAAACCCCTCCATAGGAAATGCATTAAATTAAATTTTGGAGGCTCGGAACTCTGGTTCTACCAGAGATACGGGGATGTAAATAATGTGACCTTGACACAAATGTTCGGATAATTATAAAGGTCTTTACATATTCCAAGCAAATAAAAAAAAACTTCGCGGTTTTGAACCTGTGGTCTTCCGGGAGTGAGGCGGATGTGTTAACCACTACACTACAGATATGTTATTATGGGTGACCGAGAATACAGTTCAAGTAATTAAGGAAAAAGTAAGGAAACAACTCCTTCCATAGGAATAGCATTAGACCCAACTTTGGAGGCTCGTAACTCTGGTTCTAGTACAGATAAGGGGATGTCCTTTGAGTATGTTTTAGTGCAATTTGTCCCCCATCTGACCATACTAAACACATAGGGCTGCGACAAACATGGGCCAAGTAATTAAGCAAAACGTAAACAAACAAACCCCTCCATAGGAAAGCATTTGACCCAATTTTGGAGGCTCGTAACTCTGGTTCTAGTAGAGATACGGCGATGTCCTTTGAGCAAGTTATAGTGCAATTTGCCCCCCATCTAACCATACTAAAAACTTTGTGCTACGACAAACAGGGGCCGAGTACTTAAGCAAAACGTAAACGAACAACCCCTCCATAGGAAAAGCGTTTGACCCAATTTTGGAGGTTCGTAACTCTGTTTCTACTAGAGATACGGGGATGTCCTTTGAATATGTTATAGCCCAATTTGTCCCCATCCTACTATACAAAAGGTTTGGGGTTGCGTCAAACAGGGCCCGAGAAATTAAGCGAAATATTCAAAAACATGCCATAGAAATAGCGTCACACCCAAATTTAGAGTCTCGTAACTCTGGTTCTACTAGACATAGGGGGATGTTCCTTGAGTATGTTATAGTCCAATTTGTGCCCCATCCAACCATACCAAGAACATAGGGCTACGACAAACTGGGGCCGAGTACTTAAGCAAAACGTAAAGAAACAAACCCCTCCATAGGAAATGCATTAAATTAAATTTTGGAGGCTCGGAACTCTGGTTCTACCAGAGATACGGGGATGTAAATAATGTGACCTTGACACAAATGTTCGGATAATTATAAAGGTCTTTACATATTCCAAGCAAATAAAAAAAACTTCGCGGTTTCGAACCTGTGGCCTTCCGGGAGTGAGGCGGATGTGTTAACCACTACACTACAGATATGTTATTATGGGTGACCGAGAATACAGTTCAAGTAATTAAGGAAAAAGTAAAGAAACAACTCCTTCCATAGGAATAGCATTAGACCCAACTTTGGAGGCTCGTAACTCTGGTTCTAGTAGAGATAAGGGGATGTCCTTTGAGTATGTTTTAGTGCAATTTGTCCCCCATCTGACCATACTAAAAACATAGGGCTACGACAAACATGGGCCAAGTAATTAAGCAAAACGTAAACAAACAAACCCCTCCATAGGAAAAGCATTTGACCCAATTTTGGAGGCTCGTAACTCTGGTTCTAGTAGAGATACGGGGATGTCCTTTGAGCAAGTTATAGTGCAATTTGCCCCCCATCTAACCATACTAAAATTTTTGGGCTACGACAAACAGGGGCCGAGTACTTAAGCAAAACGTAAACGAACAACCCCTCCATAGGAAAAGCGTTTGACCCAATTTTGGAGGTTCGTAACTCTGTTTCTACTAGAGATACGGGGATGTCCTTTGAGTATGTTATAGCCCAATTTGTCGTCATCCTACTATACAAAAGGTTTGGGGTTGCGTCAAACAGGGCCCGAGAAATTAAGCGAAATATTCAAAAACATGCCATAGAAATAGCGTCACACCCAAATTTAGAGTCTCGTAACTCTGGTTCTACTAGACATAGGGGGATGTTCCTTGAGTATGTTATAGTCCAATTTGTGCCCCATCCAACCATACCAAGAACATAGGGCTACGACAAACTGGGGCCGAGTACTTAAGCAAAACGTAAAGAAACAAACCCCTCCATAGGAAATGCATTAAATTAAATTTTGGAGGCTCGGAACTCTGGTTCTACCAGAGATACGGGGATGTAAATAATGTGACCTTGACACAAATGTTCGGATAATTATAAAGGTCTTTACATATTCCAAGCAAATAAAAAAAACTTCGCGGTTTCGAACCTGTGGCCTTCCGGGAGTGAGGCGGATGTGTTAACCACTACACTACAGATATGTTATTATGGGTGACCGAGAATACAGTTCAAGTAATTAAGGAAAAAGTAAAGAAACAACTCCTTCCATAGGAATAGCATTAGACCCAACTTTGGAGGCTCGTAACTCTGGTTCTAGTAGAGATAAGGGGATGTCCTTTGAGTATGTTTTAGTGCAATTTGTCCCCCATCTGACCATACTAAAAACATAGGGCTACGACAAACATGGGCCAAGTAATTAAGCAAAACGTAAACAAACAAACCCCTCCATAGGAAAAGCATTTGACCCAATTTTGGAGGCTCGTAACTCTGGTTCTAGTAGAGATACGGGGATGTCCTTTGAGCAAGTTATAGTGCAATTTGCCCCCCATCTAACCATACTAAAAACTTTGGGCTACGACAAACAGGGGCCAAGTACTTAAGCAAAACGTAAACGAACAACCCCTCCATAGGAAAACCGTTTGACCCAATTTTGGAGGTTCGTAACTCTGTTTCTACTAGAGATACGGGGATGTCCTTTGAGTATGTTATAGCCCAATTTGTCGTCATCCTACTATACAAAAGGTTTGGGGTTGCGTCAAACAGGGCCCGAGAAATTAAGCGAAATATTCAAAAACATGCCATAGAAATAGCGTCACACCCAAATTTAGAGTCTCGTAACTCTGGTTCTACTAGACATAGGGGGATGTTCCTTGAGTATGTTATAGTCCAATTTGTGCCCCATCCAAAAATACCAAGAACATAGGGCTAAGACAAACTGGGGCCGAGTACTTAAGCAAAACGTAAAGAAACAAACCCCTCCATAGGAAATGCATTAAATTAAATTTTGGAGGCTCGGAACTCTGGTTCTACCAGAGATACGGGGATGTAAATAATGTGACCTTGACACAAATGTTCGGATAATTATAAAGGTCTTTACATATTCCAAGCAAATAAAAAAAAACTTCGCGGTTTTGAACCTGTGGTCTTCCGGGAGTGAGGCGGATGTGTTAACCACTACACTACAGATATGTTATTATGGGTGACCGAGAATACAGTTCAAGTAATTAAGGAAAAAGTAAAGAAACAACTCCTTCCATAGGAATAGCATTAGACCCAACTTTGGAGGCTCGTAACTCTGGTTCTAGTACAGATAAGGGGATGTCCTTTGAGTATGTTTTAGTGCAATTTGTCCCCCATCTGACCATACTAAACACATAGGGCTGCGACAAACATGGGCCAAGTAATTAAGCAAAACGTAAACAAACAAACCCCTCCATAGGAAAGCATTTGACCCAATTTTGGAGGCTCGTAACTCTGGTTCTAGTAGAGATACGGCGATGTCCTTTGAGCAAGTTATAGTGCAATTTGCCCCCCATCTAACCATACTAAAAACTTTGTGCTACGACAAACAGGGGCCGAGTACTTAAGCAAAACGTAAACGAACAACCCCTCCATAGGAAAAGCGTTTGACCCAATTTTGGAGGTTCGTAACTCTGTTTCTACTAGAGATACGGGGATGTCCTTTGAATATGTTATAGCCCAATTTGTCCCCATCCTACTATACAAAAGGTTTGCGGTTGCGTCAAACAGGGCCCGAGAAATTAAGCGAAATATTCAAAAACATGCCATAGAAATAGCGTCACACCCAAATTTAGAGTCTCGTAACTCTGGTTCTACTAGACATAGGGGGATGTTCCTTGAGTATGTTATAGTCCAATTTGTGCCCCATCCAACCATACCAAGAACATAGGGCTACGACAAACTGGGGCCGAGTACTTAAGCAAAACGTAAAGAAACAAACCCCTCCATAGGAAATGCATTAAATTAAATTTTGGAGGCTCGGAACTCTGGTTCTACCAGAGATACGGGGATGTAAATAATGTGACCTTGACACAAATGTTCGGATAATTATAAAGGTCTTTACATATTCCAAGCAAATAAAAAAAACTTCGCGGTTTCGAACCTGTGGCCTTCCGGGAGTGAGGCGGATGTGTTAACCACTACACTACAGATATGTTATTATGGGTGACCGAGAATACAGTTCAAGTAATTAAGGAAAAAGTAAAGAAACAACTCCTTCCATAGGAATAGCATTAGACCCAACTTTGGAGGCTCGTAACTCTGGTTCTAGTAGAGATAAGGGGATGTCCTTTGAGTATGTTTTAGTGCAATTTGTCCCCCATCTGACCATACTAAAAACATAGGGCTACGACAAACATGGGCCAAGTAATTAAGCAAAACGTAAACAAACAAACCCCTCCATAGGAAAAGCATTTGACCCAATTTTGGAGGCTCGTAACTCTGGTTCTAGTAGAGATACGGGGATGTCCTTTGAGCAAGTTATAGTGCAATTTGCCCCCCATCTAACCATACTAAAATTTTTGGGCTACGACAAACAGGGGCCGAGTACTTAAGCAAAACGTAAACGAACAACCCCTCCATAGGAAAAGCGTTTGACCCAATTTTGGAGGTTCGTAACTCTGTTTCTACTAGAGATACGGGGATGTCCTTTGAGTATGTTATAGCCCAATTTGTCGTCATCCTACTATACAAAAGGTTTGGGGTTGCGTCAAACAGGGCCCGAGAAATTAAGCGAAATATTCAAAAACATGCCATAGAAATAGCGTCACACCCAAATTTAGAGTCTCGTAACTCTGGTTCTACTAGACATAGGGGGATGTTCCTTGAGTATGTTATAGTCCAATTTGTGCCCCATCCAACCATACCAAGAACATAGGGCTAAGACAAACTGGGGCCGAGTACTTAAGCAAAACGTAAAGAAACAAACCCCTCCATAGGAAATGCATTAAATTAAATTTTGGAGGCTCGGAACTCTGGTTCTACCAGAGATACGGGGATGTAAATAATGTGACCTTGACACAAATGTTCGGATAATTATAAAGGTCTTTACATATTCCAAGCAAATAAAAAAAAACTTCGCGGTTTTGAACCTGTGGTCTTCCGGGAGTGAGGCGGATGTGTTAACCACTACACTACAGATATGTTATTATGGGTGACCGAGAATACAGTTCAAGTAATTAAGGAAAAAGTAAAGAAACAACTCCTTCCATAGGAATAGCATTAGACCCAACTTTGGAGGCTCGTAACTCTGGTTCTAGTACAGATAAGGGGATGTCCTTTGAGTATGTTTTAGTGCAATTTGTCCCCCATCTGACCATACTAAACACATAGGGCTGCGACAAACATGGGCCAAGTAATTAAGCAAAACGTAAACAAACAAACCCCTCCATAGGAAAGCATTTGACCCAATTTTGGAGGCTCGTAACTCTGGTTCTAGTAGAGATACGGCGATGTCCTTTGAGCAAGTTATAGTGCAATTTGCCCCCCATCTAACCATACTAAAAACTTTGTGCTAAGAGAAACAGGGGCCGAGTACTTAAGCAAAACGTAAACGAACAACCCCTCCATAGGAAAAGCGTTTGACCCAATTTTGGAGGTTCGTAACTCTGTTTCTACTAGAGATACGGGGATGTCCTTTGAGTATGTTATAGCCCAATTTGTCCCCATCCTACAATACAAAAGGTTTGGGGTTGCGTCAATCAGGGGCCGAGAAATTAAGCGAAATATTCAAAAACATGCCATAGAAAAAGCGTCACACCCAAATTTAGAGTCTCGTAACTCTGGTTCTACTAGACATAGGGGGATGTTCCTTGAGTATGTTATAGTCCAATTTGTGCCCCATCCAACCATACCAAGAACATAGGGCTACGACAAACTGGGGCCGAGTACTTAAGCAAAACGTAAAGAAACAAACCCCTCCATAGGAAATGCATTAAATTAAATTTTGGAGGCTCGGAACTCTGGTTCTACCAGAGATACGGGGATGTAAATAATGTGACCTTGACACAAATGTTCGGATAATTATAAAGGTCTTTACATATTCCAAGCAAATAAAAAAAACTTCGCGGTTTCGAACCTGTGGCCTTCCGGGAGTGAGGCGGATGTGTTAACCACTACACTACAGATATGTTATTATGGGTGACCGAGAATACAGTTCAAGTAATTAAGGAAAAAGTAAAGAAACAACTCCTTCCATAGGAATAGCATTAGACCCAACTTTGGAGGCTCGTAACTCTGGTTCTAGTAGAGATAAGGGGATGTCCTTTGAGTATGTTTTAGTGCAATTTGTCCCCCATCTGACCATACTAAAAACATAGGGCTACGACAAACATGGGCCAAGTAATTAAGCAAAACGTAAACAAACAAACCCCTCCATAGGAAAAGCATTTGACCCAATTTTGGAGGCTCGTAACTCTGGTTCTAGTAGAGATACGGGGATGTCCTTTGAGCAAGTTATAGTGCAATTTGCCCCCCATCTAACCATACTAAAATTTTTGGGCTACGACAAACAGGGGCCGAGTACTTAAGCAAAACGTAAACGAACAACCCCTCCATAGGAAAAGCGTTTGACCCAATTTTGGAGGTTCGTAACTCTGTTTCTACTAGAGATACGGGGATGTCCTTTGAGTATGTTATAGCCCAATTTGTCGTCATCCTACTATACAAAAGGTTTGGGGTTGCGTCAAACAGGGCCCGAGAAATTAAGCGAAATATTCAAAAACATGCCATAGAAATAGCGTCACACCCAAATTTAGAGTCTCGTAACTCTGGTTCTACTAGACATAGGGGGATGTTCCTTGAGTATGTTATAGTCCAATTTGTGCCCCATCCAACCATACCAAGAACATAGGGCTAAGACAAACTGGGGCCGAGTACTTAAGCAAAACGTAAAGAAACAAACCCCTCCATAGGAAATGCATTAAATTAAATTTTGGAGGCTCGGAACTCTGGTTCTACCAGAGATACGGGGATGTAAATAATGTGACCTTGACACAAATGTTCGGATAATTATAAAGGTCTTTACATATTCCAAGCAAATAAAAAAAAACTTCGCGGTTTTGAACCTGTGGTCTTCCGGGAGTGAGGCGGATGTGTTAACCACTACACTACAGATATGTTATTATGGGTGACCGAGAATACAGTTCAAGTAATTAAGGAAAAAGTAAAGAAACAACTCCTTCCATAGGAATAGCATTAGACCCAACTTTGGAGGCTCGTAACTCTGGTTCTAGTACAGATAAGGGGATGTCCTTTGAGTATGTTTTAGTGCAATTTGTCCCCCATCTGACCATACTAAACACATAGGGCTGCGACAAACATGGGCCAAGTAATTAAGCAAAACGTAAACAAACAAACCCCTCCATAGGAAAGCATTTGACCCAATTTTGGAGGCTCGTAACTCTGGTTCTAGTAGAGATACGGCGATGTCCTTTGAGCAAGTTATAGTGCAATTTGCCCCCCATCTAACCATACTAAAAACTTTGTGCTAAGAGAAACAGGGGCCGAGTACTTAAGCAAAACGTAAACGAACAACCCCTCCATAGGAAAAGCGTTTGACCCAATTTTGGAGGTTCGTAACTCTGTTTCTACTAGAGATACGGGGATGTCCTTTGAGTATGTTATAGCCCAATTTGTCCCCATCCTACAATACAAAAGGTTTGGGGTTGCGTCAATCAGGGGCCGAGAAATTAAGCGAAATATTCAAAAACATGCCATAGAAAAAGCGTCACACCCAAATTTAGAGTCTCGTAACTCTGGTTCTACTAGACATAGGGGGATGTTCCTTGAGTATGTTATAGTCCAATTTGTGCCCCTTCCAAACATACCAAGAACATAGGGCTACGACAAACTGGGGCCGAGTACTTAAGCAAAACGTAAAGAAACAAACCCCTCCATAGGAAATGCATTAAATTAAATTTTGGAGGCTCGGAACTCTGGTTCTACCAGAGATACGGGGATGTAAATAATGTGACCTTGACACAAATGTTCGGATAATTATAAAGGTCTTTACATATTCCAAGCAAATAAAAAAGCTTCGCGGTTTCGAACCTGTGGCCTTCCGGGAGTGAGGCGGATGTGTTAACCACTACACTACAGATATGTTATCATGGGTGACCGAGAATACAGGGTCAAGTAATTAAGGAAAAAGTAAAGAAACAACTCCTTCCATAGGAATAGCATTAGACCCAACTTTGGAGGCTCGTAACTCTGGTTCTAGTAGAGATAAGGGGATGTCCTTTGAGTATGTTTTAGTGCAATTTGTCCCCAACTGACCATACTAAAAACATAGGGCTACGACAAACATGGGCCAAGTAATTAAGCAAAACGTAAACAAACAAACCCCTCCATAGGAAAAGCATTTGACCCAATTTTGGAGGCTCGTAACTCTGGTTCTAGTAGAGATACGGGGATGTCCTTTGAGCAAGTTATAGTGCAATTTGCCCCCCATCTAACCATACTAAAAACTTTGGGCTACGACAAACAGGGGCCGAGTACTTAAGCAAAACGTAAACGAACAACCCCTCCATAGGAAAAGCGTTTGACCCAATTTTGGAGGTTCGTAACTCTGTTTCTACTAGAGATACGGGGATGTCCTTTGAGTATGTTATAGCCTAATTTGTCCCCATCCTACTATACAAAAGGTTTGGGGTTGCGTCAAACAGGGGCCGAGAAATTAAGCGAAATATTCAAAAACATGCCATAGAAAAAGCGTCACACCCAAATTTAGAGTCTCGTAACTCTGGTTCTACTAGACATAGGGGGATGTTCCTTGAGTATGTTATAGTCCAATTTGTGCCCCATCCAAACATACCAAGAACATAGGGCTACGACAAACTGGGGCCGAGTACTTAAGCAAAACGTAAAGAAACAAACCCCTCCATAGGAAATGCATTAAATTAAATTTTGGAGGCTCGGAACTCTGGTTCTACCAGAGATACGGGGATGTAAACAATGTGACCTTGACACAAATGTTCGGATAATTATAAAGGTCTTTACATATTCCAAGCAAATAAAAAAACTTCGCGGTTTCGAACCTGTGGACTTCCGGGAGTGAGGCGGATGTGTTAACCACTACACTACAGATATGTTATTATGGGTGACCGAGAATACAGTTCAAGTAATTAAGGAAAAAATAAAGAAACAACTCCTTCCATAGGAATAGCATTAGACCCAACTTTGGAGGCTCGTAACTCTGGTTCTAGTAGAGATAAGGGGATGTCCTTTGAGTATGTTTTAGTGCAATTTGTCCCCAACAGACCATACTAAAAACATAGGGCTACGACAAACATGGGCCAAGTACTTAAGCAAAACGTAAAGAAACAAACCCCTCCATAGGAAATGCATTAGATTATACTTTGCAAGCTCGTAACTCTGTGTCTACTAGAGATACGGGGATGTAAATAATGTGACCTTGAAACAAATGTTCAGATAATTATAAAGGTCTTTACATATTCCAAGCGAAAAAAAAAAACTTCGCGGTTTTGAATCTGTGTCCTGTGGCCTTCCGGGAGTGAGGCGGATGTGATAACAACTACACTACAGATATGTTATTATTTTTGATCGAAAATACAGAACCAAGTAATTAAGCAAAACGTGAACAAACAATACTCTATAGGAAATGCATTAGACTATACTTTGCAGGCTCGTAACTCTGTTTCTACTAGAGATACGGGGATGTCCTCTGAGTATGTTATAGCCCAATTTGCCCCCCATCTAACCATACTAAAAACTTTGGGCTGCAACAAACAGGGGCCGAGTACTTGAGCAAAACGTAAAGAAACAAACCCCTCCATAGGAAATGCTTTAGACTATACTTTGCAGGCTCGTAACTCTGTTTCTACTAGAGATACGGGGATGTCCTTTGAGTATGTTATAGCCCAATTTGCCCCCATCTAACCATACTAAAAACTTTGGGCTGAGACAAACAGGGGCCGAGTACTTAAGCAAAACGTAAAGAAACAAAACCCTCCATAGGAAATGCATTAAACTAAATTTTGGAGGCTCGGAACTCTGGTTCTACCAGAGATACGGGGATGTAAATAATGTGACCTTGACACAAATGTTCGGATAATTATAAAGGTCTTTACATATCCCAAGCGAAAAAAAATTTCGCGGTTTCGAACCTATGGCCTCCCAGGGGTGAGGCGGATGTGTTAACCACTACACAACAGATTTGTTATTATGGGTGACCGAGAATACAGTTCAAGTAATTAAGGAAAAAGTAAAGAAACAACTCCTTCCATAGGAATAGCATTAGACCCAACTTTGGAGGCTCGTAACTCTGGTTCTAGAAGAGATAAGGGGATGTCCTTTGAGTATGTTTTAGTGCAATTTGTCCCCCATCTGACCATACTAAAAAAATAGGGCTACGACAAACATGGGCCAAGTAATTAAGCAAAACGTAAACAAACAAACCCCTCCATAGGAAAAGCATTTGACCCAATTTTGGAGGCTCGTAACTCTGGTTCTAGTAGAGATACGGGGATGTCCTTTGCGCAAGTTATAGTGCATTTTGCCCCCCATCTAACCATACTAAAAACTTTGGGCTACGACAAACAGGGGCCGAGTACTTAAGCAAAACGTAAACGAACAACCCCTCCATAGGAAAAGCGTTTGACCCAATTTTGGAGGTTCGTAACTCTGTTTCTACTGGAGATACGGGGATGTCCTTTGAGTATGTTATAGCCCAATTTGTTTTCATCCTACTATACAAAAGGTTTGGGGTTGCGTCAAACAGGGGCCGAGAAATTAAGCGAAATATTCAAAAACATGCCATAGAAATAGCGTCACACCCAAATTTAGAGTCTCGTAACTCTGGTTCTACTAGACATAGGGGGATGTTATTTGAGTATGTTATAGTCCAATTTGTGCCCCATCCAACCATACCAAGAACATAGGGCTACGACAAACTGGGGCCGAGTACTTAAGCAAAACGTAAAGAAACAAACCCCTCCATAGGAAATGCATTAAATTAAATTTTGGAGGCTCGGAACTCTGGTTCTACCAGAGATACGAGGATGCAAATAATGTGACCTTGACACAAATGTTCGGATAATTATAAAGGTCTTTACAAATTCCAAGCAAATAAAAAAAACTTCGCGGTTTCGAACCTGTGGCCTTCCGGGAGTGAGGCGGATGTGATAACAACTACACTACAGATATGTTATTATTTTTGATCGAAAATACAGAACCAAGTAATTAAGCAAAACGTGAACAAACAATACTCTATAGGAAATGCATTAGACTATACTTTGCAGGCTCGTAACTCTGTTTCTACTAGAGATACGGGGATGTCCTTTGAGTATGTTATAGCCCAATTTGTCCCCCATGCTACTATACCAAAGGTTTGGGGTTGCGTCAAACAGGAGCCGAGAAATTAAGCAAAGCGTAAACGAACAACCCCTCCATAGGAAAAGCGTTTGACCCAATTTTGGAGGCTCGTAACTCTGGTTCTAATAGAGATACGGGGACGTCCTTTGAGCAAGTTATAGTGCAATTTGCCCCCCATCTAACCATACTAAAAACTTTGGGCTACGACAAACAGGGGCCGAGTACTTAAGCAAAACGTAAACGAACAACCCCTCCATAGGAAAAGCGTTTGACCATATTTTGGAGGCTCGTAACTCTGGTTCTAATAGAGATACGGGGCTGTCCTTTGAGTAAGTTATAGTGCAATTTGTCCCCCACCTAACCATACTAAAAACTTTGGACTACGACAAACAGGGGCCAAGTTATTAAGCAAAACGTAAACAAACAACCCCCTCCATAGGAAAAGCATTTGACCCAATTTTGGAGGCTCGTAACTCTGGTTCTAGTAGAGATACGGGGATGTCCTTTGAGCAGGTTATAGTGCAATTTGCCCCCCATCTAACCATAATAAAAACTTTTGGCTACGACAAACAGGGGCCGAGTACTTAAGCAAAACGTAAACGATCAACCCCTCCATAAGAAAAGCGTTTCACCCAATTTTGGAGGCTCGTACCTCTGGTTCTAGTAGAGATACGGGGATGTCCTTTGAGTACGTTATTGTGCAATTTGTCCCCCATCTAACCATTTCAAAAACTTTGGGCTACGACAAACAGGGGCCAAGAAATTAAGCATAACGTAAACGAACAACCCCTCCTTAGGAAAAGCGTTTGACCCAATTTTGGAGGCTCGTAACTCTGGTTCTAGTAGAGATACGGGGATGTCCTTTGAGTAAGTTATAGTGCACTTTGACCCCATCTAACCATACTAAAAACTTTGGGCTACGACAAACAGGGGCCGAGTACTTAGCAAAACGTAAAGAAACAAACCCCTCCATGGGAAATGCATTAGATTATACTTTGCAAGCTCGTAACTCTGTGTCTACTAGAGATACGGGGATGTAAATAATGTGACCTTGAAACAAATGTTCAGATAATTATAAAGGTCTTTACATATTCCAAGCGAAAAAAAAAACTTCGCGGTTTCGAACTTGTGTCCTGTGGCCTTCCGGGAGTGAGGCGGATGTGATAACAACTACACTACAGATATGTTATTATTTTTGATCGAAAATACAGAACCAAGTAATTAAGCAAAACGTGAACAAACAATACTCTATAGGAAATGCATTAGACTATACTTTGCAGGCTCGTAAATCTGTTTCTACTAGAGATACGGGGATGTCCTTTGAGTATGTTATAGCCCAATTTGCCCCCCATCTAACCATACTAAAAACTTTGGGGTACGACAAACAGGGGCCGAGTACTTAAGCAAAACGTAAAGAAAAAAACACCTCCATAGGAAATGCTTTAGACTACATCTTGCAGGCTCGTAACTCTGTTTCTACTAGAGATACGGGGATGTCCTTTGAGTATGTTATAGCCCAATTTGTCCCCCATCCTACTATACCAAAGGTTTGGAATTGCGTCAAACATGGGCTGAGAAATTAAGTGAAATATTCAAAAACATGCCATAGAAATAGCGTCACACCCAAATTTAGAATCTCGAAACTCTGGTTCTACTAGACATAGGGGGATGTTCTTTGAGTATGTTATAGTCCAATTTGTCCCCCATCCAACCATACCACTATACTACAGTATGTTATTATAGGTGACCGAGAAAACAGGTCCTAGTAATTAAGGAAAACGTATTCAAACAAACCCCGCCATAGGAAAAGCTTTAGACTATACTTTGCAGGCTCGTATCTCTGTTTCTACTAGAGATACGGGGATGTCCTTTGGATAAGCTATAGTGCAATTTGTCCCCCATCTAACCATACTAAAACGTAGGGCTATGACAAACAGGGGCCACGTAATTAAGCAAAACGAAAACAATAAAACCCCTCCATAGGAATTGCACTAGACTATACTTTGCAGGCTCGTATCTCCGTTTCTACTAGAGATACGGGGATGTCCTTTGAGCAAGTTATAGTGCAATTTGCCCCCCATCTAACCATACTAAAAACTTTGGGCTACGACAAACAGGGGCCAAGTAATGAAGCACAACGTAAACAAACAACCCCCTCCATAGGAAAAGCGTTTAACCCAATTTTGGAGGCTCGTAACTCTGGTTCTAATAGAGATACGACGATGTCCTTTGAGTAAGTTATAGTGCAATTTGTACCCCATCTAACCATACCAAAAACTTTGGGCTACGACAAACAGGGGCCAAGTAATGAAGCAAAACGTAAACAAACAACCCCCTCCATAGGAAAAGCATTTGATCCAATTTTGGAGGCTCGTAATTCTGGTTCTAGTAGAGATACGGGGATGTCCTTTGAGTAAGTTATAGTGCAATTTGTCCCCCATCTAACCATTTTAAAAACTTTGGGCTACGACAAACAGGGGCCGAGTACTCAAGCAAAACGTAAAGAAACAAACTCCTCCATAGGAAATGCTTTAGACTATACTTTGCAGGCTCGTAACTCTGTTTCTACTAGAGATACGGGGATGTCCTTTGGGTAATTAGGCTATAACATGTTATAGCCTAATTTGTCCCCCATCCTACTATACCAAAGGTTTTGGGTTGCGTTAAACAGGGGCCGAGAAATTAAGCGAAATATTCAAAAACATGCCATAGAAATAGCGTCACACCCAACTTTAGAGTCTCGTAACTCTGGTTCTACTAGACCTAGGGGGATGTCCTTTAATTATGTTATAGTCCAATTTGTCCCCCATCCAACCATACCAAGAACATAGGGCTACGACAAACAGGGGCCGAGATATTAAGCAAAATGTTCGTCAACGTATGGTATCGTCTCACTTATATTCGCTATGTTACTTATGATTATAGCACTGAACTTTGTAGGCTCATAACTCTCGTTCTATTAGAGATACGGGGATCTCCTTTGGATAAATTATAGTACTCTTTGCTCCCCATACAAGGATACTTTAAACTTGAGGCCACCTCAATATCGTCGTCAACTTATTTTTTGTCTCACTTATTGTTAGGAGGTTACTTTTGATTTTTGAAAATAAACTTTGCAGGCTCGTAACTCTTTTTCTACTAGAGATACGGGGATGTCCTTTGAGTATATTATAGCCCAATTTGTCCCCCATCTAACCATACTAAAAACTTTGGGCTACGACAAACTGGGGCCGAGTACTTAAGCAAAACGTAAACAATAAAACCCCTCCATAGGAATTGCATTAGACTATACTTTGCAGGCTCGTATCTCTGTTTCTACTAGAGATACGGGGATGTCCTTTGGATAAGCTATAGTGCAATTTGTCCCCCATCTAACCATACTAAAAACTTTGGGCTACGACAAACTGGGGCCGAGTACTTAAGCAAAACGTAAAGAAACAAACCCCTCCATAGGAAATGCATTAAACTAAATTTTGGAGGCTCGGAACTCTGGTTCTACTAGAGATACGGGGATGTAAAATAATGTGACCTTGACACAATGTTCGGACAATTATAAAGGTCTTTACATATCCCAAGCGAAAAAAAAAAACTTCGCGGTTTCGAACCTGCTGCCTTCCTGGTGTGAGGCGGATGTGTTAACCACTACACTACAGTATTTAAGCCAGTCGACAGACTGGCTGATATATACGGGTCGTTCGAGTTTCCTGCCTTTCTACGGGCAAATTTTTGGAACGGGAGAGTAGATAATTTTGACGCCAGAAATGGCAGGCCTATGGCTTCAAGCGAATAAACGCCAATTGGTTTTTAACCGTTGTGCTGCAAACAGGACCCCTCCGCGTAAGTTTTTTGAGGTGCAGAAATGACAACGCTTAGGCTTCACGCGAATAATCGACAATTTGTTTTTAGCCACATCGTAGTATACGATAGGCTCTTAGTTTGACCCGAGCCGTCCGTAGTAGTAGTAGTAGTAGTAGTAGTAGTACTGGCCGGGGTTGTCGCTTCGTTATCGTCAGATTTTAGCTTAAAAGGAACTTTATATTACCACAACCCACCCATAGGGGTTGCTGGGCTCGGTTAGAGATTTAATTTTAATTAAAATTTTTTCAGGTCAGACCCGGGAATCGAACCCGTGTCGCTGGCGCAATAGGCAGACATTCTACCAACTGAACCATAAAGACTTGATAGAAACTTCGAGTTTTTTTATTATTTATTCTTATCTCTAAAATGTCGGGGTGATGTTGGGTGGGGTACCTCTTAATCTGTGGGGCCGGAAACTTTTGAATTTTTATCTGTGGGGTCGGAAACTTTTGAATTTTTATCTGTGGGGTCGGATACTTATGAATTTGTATGTTGGGGTTTTTATATTTATTTTCTTTTTATGTATGTGCTAATTAAATAGATAACGATTTTCCCCGTTTCCTACCGCGCTCCTCATGTGTTTCGTTCTCGTTCGGTAGCTATCGTCATCTATGTTATGTTTGACTGTAACGTTTTGGCGGTTAATTCAAATGTGGGTTTAGATAGAGCTAACATAGTGTTAAATGAGCGTTATGCGTTGGTCATTTTAGCATTGCTAAAGGTAATTCGAGGGGATAATCACTAAAATGCGTAATCACTATAACTAAACTTTCTCTTTCAAAAGTTTCTGGGCATAAGTCCTTGTTAGAAATTTATAAGATGCGATAAGTGTGCATCGGCATAAGTCTATGTTGTAAACTCATCGAGGGGATTATCACTAAAAACTATCTGTTCTTCGATTCGCCGGAATATTAGAATTACAGCATAAGTAAATTTATACGGTTATAATTTAATCACTGTTTAGAGTAGGGAATCGAGGGGCTATTCACTCTGATTTTATGCACGGTAAATCATTTAAGCATTGAAAAAGATAGCGCTATTCACTCATTAGGGTAAGGTATAGAGGGGTTAACCACTCATTAGGGTAAGGTATAGAGGGGCTATTCACTCGTACGATATGGCTACTATTACGAGCCCTTGGGCCGTCTTGTTTATTATTTATTCTTATCTCTAAAATGTCGGGGTGATGTGGGGTGGGGTACCTCTTAATCTGTGGGGTCGGAAACTTTTGAATTTTTATCTGTGGGGTCGGATACTTATGAATTTAAATGTTTGGGGTTTTTATATTTATTTCCTTTTATTTATGTGCTAATTTAATAGATAACGATTTTCCCCGTTTCCTACCGAGCTCCTCATGTGTTTCGTTCTCGTTCGGTAGCTATCGCCATCTTTGTTATGTTTGACTGGAACGTTTTGGCGGTTAATTCGTTTGGCGGTCGGATACTTCTGCATTTGTCTCTTTTGGGGTCGGATACTTCTGAATTTGTATCTTTGGGGTCGGATACTTCGGAATTTGTATCTTTGGGGTCGGATACT
Source organism: Phalangium opilio (assembly GCF_054372755.1). NCBI lineage: Eukaryota > Metazoa > Arthropoda > Arachnida > Opiliones > Phalangiidae > Phalangium > Phalangium opilio. Next base: position 5,622,602 of record NW_028324144.1, read on the forward strand.
TCGGAATTTGTATCTTTGGGGTCGGATACTTCTGAATTTGAATCTTTGGGGTCGGATACTGCTGAATTTGTATCTTTGGGGTCGGATACTTCTGAATTTGTATCTTTTTTACGCTTGCGTACTAACTACAGTGTTTCACAAGTAAAACGTTCTTGATTGCTGGAGCCTTACAAACGATGGGGCTCTAATCTGGCCGGGGCCGTCTTGTTAACCCTTATGCTGCTAAAAGCGTAAGTCGCGTAGGTCATTCTCGAGGGTGGTCTCTATCTAGCTCTTATCATGGTGGGGGATCTTTTAACGACGTACTCGAGTTCAAAATTCTCGTAACTCCAAGGCATTGAGGTTAAAATGCACGTATCTCCGATTCGTTTATTGAGACTTGGACTCTCTTTGAGTTACAATGCACGTATCTCTGTCGTTCTCCGATTCGTTTCATTATCAGTAAGACCAAGCCTTTCATGGAAGGGACACATAAATATCCATTCCGTTTGAAATTAATCATTTCATATTTCATTATTAGTAAGACCAAGCCTTTCAAGGAAGGGACACATATTATAAAAAAACCGTTTTTAGAAACGGAAAAAACCTGATATATACTACATCGTTGATTTTGGGTCGCCACTCACTGTTCTTGTCACGGCTTCTAAGGGACAGATATTATTTATTCTAACCGTTTCATATAACACCACCATTTATTAAAGCGGTAACATTACGTAAAGACAATTAATATCACATGTCATGACAGCATCAACTATTAAAGCGCTAATATTACGTCATGACAATTAATTTCACATGTCACAGCTAAAAACTGTCGATTCTTATCAGGGGGCGTCATCTTCATTATCTTAACACATTTTCTTTACTTTTTATTTCGGCTGACATTTTTTGAAGCTAAAAATAAATAATTTTTGCCATAACAACGAAGTTATGGTAAAAATGTCAGCCGAAATAAAAAGTAAAGAAAATGTGTTAAGATAATGAAATTGACGCCCCTGATAAGAATCGACAGTTTTTAGCTGTGACATGTGAAATTAATTGTCATGACGTAATATTAGCGCTTTAATAGTTGATGCTGTCATGACATGTGATATTAATTGTCTTGACGTAATGTTACCGCTTTAATAAATGGTGGTGTTATATGAAACGGTTAGAATAAATAATATCTGTCCCTTAGAAGCCGTGACAAGATTCCCAAGAACAGAGAGTGGCGACCCAAAATCAAGGATGTAGTGTATATCAGGTTTTTTCCGTTTGTAAAAACGGTTTTTTTTTATAATTTATGATAGGTTCAAACCGTTTAGTTAGTATGAGGACATAACAGAAGAACATATTTTTATTTTTGTCTGCAATTTTGAGGGAAAATAATGGAACAACCTTTTCTTAATAATAAGTCAAGCACTTTTTTCAGGTGTGGCTCATTCTTTCAACACTATTATTATCTTGCATCGTATTATACGTGTTTATTGGGCATATGGCAAAGCCGAGATCAAAAGCTGATAATATATTTAGTAAGGCGTTTATAGTGTTTATGTCTCCTCTGATTAATACATGTGAGCATTTCACTTAGGTCTATTCTTATAAATTTTTAAATCTAAATTTTAACAAAAATATTAAGGTTGCCTGGAGTTTGAGAGGGGAGACAAAAGACGTAGCCAACGAATTTTAATAACGTTTTGGAAATTGGGTGCTCGGTTTGTATGCTTGGCGTTCTCGGCGGTCTTGCTTTCGGCTATGATTGTCAATAAACCAGGGGACTTCATAAAATCGCTTCAAGATTTTGAAAAATTTCCCGAATCTGTTCCTCTAGTGGAAATGGGAACGAATATCATTGACTCCCTAAAGGTAAAAATAATTTCAGTTTTGACCATAATTTTGGTCATTTTTGGCCTTGTATCAGTATGAGTGGTGAAATATATCTCTGAAGATAATTAAATCTTTTGGATATCGCTGTGAAAGCGCTTACAAAATTAGTACATCAGCAAGACATAAAGGGGCAAAATGGGACGAGTATCAACATCCTTAGGTTTCTCGGTTTTAGTGACAAGAGGGAACCAGCGTGGGAAATAAGGCGGGGGCACAGAGCAAATGACCAGTTTAAAAATTGTCTGGTCCAGTTTAAAAATTAAATTGGAGGGGGGTCAGTGGTCAACCAGACCACTAAGAAAATTCAAGGGTAACCAGAGCCCAGACATTAACTCAAATACTTCAATTATGCACTTCTTTCGTTTAGCAGACGACGCGCACTGGTCAATGGTCATGGACAAATTTTTTTATTCTAGGCCAGGGGCTGGCTGGCCTAATGTCCAGTTTAAAAAAATCCTTATTTCCCACCCTGGAGGGAAAGAAGGAAGTTGAAACCCTATGATTGGACAATACTACATACGTCACCCCCTTCGTCAAAAAGCAACTCTCTCAAAAATCTTTACGGGTTTTTTCCCCCAAACATAGTGGGGAAACGGAGGGGAGTTTGGAATAAAGTTTTATTGCTGAAAACCGCCAGGATATAAACAGTTATACCTGGGTACTTCGAGAAAGGTTATGGACTTGTGCCACACCTATTAGCTTTTTGAGAGATATTTTAGTATGCAAAGAATAATAATACGAAATGTCTGTCTTTGCAGGTGAGCAAGATACGAGGGGTTAGTGGAATTTTGAGCAAAATGCAAAGCAATCCAGTGGAATCAGTCTTGCCATATGAAGTTTTCTTGTCGAATGACACGATATCAAAAGTCTTAACACGAAATGAATACTTTGTGATTGTGGAATACTCGACTGGAATTAAGGTTTTGCATGATCGTTCTAATTACCAACTACCTTGTGGATTTCACATTACACCTCTTAGCGATTTCGGGATGTTATACGCATTCGTTGTCAATAAATACTTGCCTTCAGATTTGAAAGAAAGTTTATCATATTTGTGAGTAAAACTTATTTAATTGTTAATAAATATGGATAAGACTAAATTGAAACGGAAGTTTATAAGTTATTGATTGAAATAGACAATTTTCTTTATATTCGAGTATGATAACACGTTGAAGCTAATTTAATTTTAAATTGTTATATTTTTAATGTATGCAGATCAATCAATCTAGTTGAAAATGGCCTCATCTCACATGATGTTGATAGGAACTCGGAAGACTTCGACCGTTGTCTCCAAAAATGGAACGAAGAGAAAGTTATCCAAATCAATTTGAGTAAATTGCGTGGAGTCTTTATTGTTTACTTCAGTGGAGTGTTGTGTGCTGTTATTTACATCCTGATATTTGAAAGTAAAATACACTGAAGCTAAAACACTCGTTCGTATTACCTTTTCGTTATTTAAGATAAAGCTTATGGTAGGACAACAGTGCGACAAATAATTCTTGGTAGAAATGAAAAATATCGATTAATGAAAATAGATGAACCTCAAACCGAAAAGAAATCCTTCAATATTGACAATGGAAAAATCTTTTGAAATAATATGCATTTACTTTTTAAATCCCAACGAAGTATACTCAAGTTTAATATTTTCTCATTTCCTTGAGATTTAACAATTGGTATTCGTACAACACTAGACCGTTATCGAAAGTCGGGGTTAAAATAGATAGTGGTGTTTGACCACCTTGTAACCGTAAAATTTAAAACTAGGAAAGGGGCCTAATTTTCACGGCTCACAAAGATATTTAAGTAAAAACTAAGAAGCCCAGGTTTCTCGTTTAAAGGTCTTATTGACCATGACTAGTGATAAAAACCATAATTACCAGATGATCCATTTCTCTAAGGAATAACGCAGTTGTAATTTGAACTAATCACTTTATTCTCAAAACAAAACACGTCTCAACTTGAGACTGAACGTGAGTACTGACTATACAGCGAAGGCGGGGGTTTTTATCCCCGCCAAATAGATTTTTTAACTTTTTTACAAGAGAGAGTGGCGCTTAAGGCGCCACTTGTGAGAGAAATTGTGAACATAAATGCAGAAAAAAAATGATGAAGCAGACGACTTCGGACGAACGTGGAGGTCGTCGTTACAACCTTATTTATAACTTCCGGTAAAGGACTATTGTGGACTAGTAACTTCGAACCCCCATTTATGGTCTTTGGATTCGCATATTAAAGGTTTCGTCTTCATAAAACATGGTGATCAAACAAAAGACTTTATTTTACCCCATATTTATCAACAACAGTACTTTTGAAATTACGTTTGGTTCTATTGTATGATAAAATTTTATCGAGTATTATACTGTATCGTATTTACTATTCATTATATGCCTGGCAATGAAATACATATTTAACGATTTTAAACTAAATAGGTATTCAGTGAAAAATTGTTTGAGATTTAAATGTAGCTAGTCTATTAATTAAAACAATAATATGCGCAATAAATATGATCAAGCTCTTAAAACGTTTTCACCAATATTCGATCTCGTGAAAAGGCTATATAAATATTGTACAATGAACAATTCACAAGTTAAACGTGAAAATCGTATCCATAATGAACGCTATAGAAAAATACAGTCTGTTGATTCTTTCGAGTTTGGACTAATGTCAAAATAAGCGATGGAAGTGCTAAGTTATATTTTGAGGATTTGGTTATAATAAAATCAATTAATTAAAAAAATTAATCAGCTTAATAAAGTAGGATACAACTGCGGAAGCATTTCTTTAATCATAGAAAATTTTTTTTATGGGATTAATGAGACCTAGGCGGTACCGTAATAAAAGTTAAGCTTCAGCGCCAAGAAAGATATTGTTATGTTTTTATTAGTTTCGGAATATGAGAACCATTCAAGACAAGAGAAAAACATTTCTACCCAATAAATATGCAGCGTGAAATAGATCAGACTGTCATTTACTTTGAGTAAAATGTATGCCTAGCTTTGTTATTGACGAAAAAGTAAATTATTGAATAAATGTTGGTATCTGTGACACTGCGTTTTTTAGATACAAGAATGACGGATCTCGTTTCACAAGTAGTAAAGCGGCACTGTACTAAAAGAAAAGGTGGTTGTCTGATCTGTACCACCCTGTAATACACTCAAGTGTTAATGGTATCTGGTAACATGCCATATTTTCTAGTGGGCTTGGTGATTATTTATAGTATGGATCGAGCCCTAAATCACCTGCCTCTATTTAAACAATAGTAACTCAGTCACGAAAACACAATTGAAAGCAACATTCAAAGTAGAAAAACTTGGAAAATACCAGTAGTTTTTTCGACCGGCCCTAGATCATATTTTCCACTAAGTTATACGATTCGAATTGCGCAAGAAAAGAATTGGGAGCTGGTGCATGAGCACTATCAATTCAAAAACGAATTAGGAACTAATGGGCGTCGAAATTGGAAAATTCTATTGAAGTAAGTTTCAAGAAAGTCAAGTAAAAATGTGTCTCGCCAAGCATTGAATGAATTTCATCTGATTCTGTAGATTCAAACGTTTTCTTCTTTATGGTTAGATCAGAGATAGATGTTAATTTAGAAGCAGGAATGGAGAACGGTTAGTATTTACTTCAGTCCGACTCATAGCCTAGAATAGAGCCCCTCCCTCCTATGGTAATAGTTAGTATAGGGCGCTGTAGGTTAGCTGTGGCATAGGGGCTAGCCACCACCCCTCTAAGCATTGTAAAGGGACCCACCTGTAAACAAGCCACAGGCTTAGTGTGGAAATCCCTTCATAGTCAAAGCTTAGATTACACGTAACGAAAACTTTAAATTATCTTATTGGCTCACTTAAACCATGTTTTGATGATGTTGCTGACGGAGACGGCAAAAAATACGTAATTCCTTTTTACCTCTGTCCCGGGGAAGGGGGTCCGGGACTTTGACGCGCGCCCATAGTACTCTGTTCTCCATTCCTTCTTCAAAAATTAGATTCATGATCTATCCCTGGTTAAATAGATCATGATTTTGATAGAAATGCATGTATAGTATATGATTTTTATTAATAGAGCAGATTAAAAAGTAGAAACCACAGCTTTGAATAGTTTTAGGACTTTTATAACAAAAAGGATATTTTTAAAAAAATCCAAGATTCGCTCAATTTAGGAATAACTTTAATATTAGATTTTTCCGAGATACTTTTCAACAAAAAATAAACACGTGACCTAAATTAGCCAAAGAAGCTTATCAAGTAGATCTAATACATAAGTAATCTCTTTTTGAATCTATGTCTCTTCCACACCACGTTTCCTAGTTGTAGTATCCAGGGCCGGATTAAGGGGGGGGGCAGAGGGGGCACCTGCCCCCGGGCGCCAGCAAAATAGGGGCGCCCAAGATGTCTGGTGATACCCAAATCTGAGCGATTGTTTTATTAAATTTTCGAAAAACTCAAAAACATGACGTTAGTTTTGAATGATTACGGGACTGTTTTTCGTTTTTAAATAGGTATATTAGCTATCGAGACCAATATATTACACCAAATTAGTTGGGAGGAGACGATAAATAGATTTTCCGAGTCTAAATCTAGAAAAGCCTATTCAAAGACATAGGCAGGGCTGATACTAAGTCACTTTTTTCAAATTCGGTTACTTAAAGTCACTTTTCCAAAAATTAGTTACTATTTGTCACTTTTTTTGGATTTTTGAGTCTTTCGGTGTTATTTATCTTCTCGACCACAAGGTTAAACGTAATATATTTGACTGTATGACGGTTTAAACGCAAAAACAGCGAGATTACAGTTGATCAAACCCAAAAAATTGTGGAGCTCGCTTCGCTCGCTCATCAAATATTTAACTTAATATTTATAATCAATCCAATTCAAATGAATGTTTTAGTTTTGATTTAAAACGACATCAATTACTTTGCATTCTGAGCTGTGCTCCAAAATGGTTTAATTCAATTTCGCCGAAGAAATTTTATGATTGGACCTTTCCTTTGACTGGAAATATCTAAGCCCATAGATTGGGCTTAATTACGGCACCGACCTTTAAAATATCTTTAACTACTGAAAATAATTATGAAAATCGATCATGTCTGAAAACATTTCATTTAAAGTGCCCTTATTTTATAGCTTAATTTGCCCTTAAGTAGTCACTTTTTGCTTACTATTTTTAAATTTATTAGTCACTTATTCAACTAAAATTGAGCGTATGAGTGAGTATCAGCCATGCATAGGGATACTTTTCACTTAACAAAATTACAATAGGGAGCTAACAGCTGGCTAGGGGGAAGAGATAGTCTGACGTCACGCAGCCGCCCTCTGGTGGCATTTTTGCGCGTAGAATACTGTTGCCAACCGTTAGGGGGGATGAAACTCCAGTAAGAGATAGAAGGGTGTGACGTTTCAGGGTCAGAACTGTTAGCTCCCTATATTTCTAATAAAAACAAAATTGCTAAAATTTCTAGCTGGTTTTTATAAATTATGGGGCCAAGGGAGGGGGCGTCCATCGAGCCACTGCCCCCGGGCGAAAATCTTCTTAATCCGGCCCTGGTAGTATCTTATTGAAGAACGACAATTCTGGAAATGTATTATGCCACTCCCCAGAAACATGATCTCGCGCTGCTTAAAATGTTCTTGGTTGATTCAGTCAAGATTTGATTGAAGTTAAAACAGGATGAGGTCTTCATAGTTCTAATTATGAAAATTAAAAATTATTTCTGAGCTGTTTGACTAAATGGATTTGTCTACCGTATCTATCCCCAATCGAACTCTTTTTGCTGCAATCGGAAAGGTAAGCTTTTATTTAAATAATTTTTTATAAAGAAAAATGTAGTTCTAAGTATCAAAATCGACTTCGTTATGCCATGGTCCCAGCGCCTACCTTTATTTGTGACCAATTGCTTGGTGTAATAGAGTATCAAAATAAATTGGTATTGCGGCCTCGAACTTTATTTATTTGAGAGCAAAATGAAGTATAGGGTCGTGAAGCCCCATGGGAATGGGCTTATGTACAACCACTTACTTTCGCTTGTGTCCCATTCGACCGAATCCCAATCGACCGAACGCGTTTCCCATTCAACCGAAAACAGCCCAAATGTGCGGTTTTGGGAAAATATATATCAAAGTTTAAAAAGCAAACGTTTTCACTTTTTTTAAGGCTTTTTTTTACCCTACAGTTTTCGTTGTATATATATATATGATGATGTTTGAAATGCAAAATTTAACTTTAAGAGTGATTGATAACGGAGAGAATTGCTAATAAAGGCGGCTTTCTTTACATTAATAATGGCTACTTGTTTCAATTGAATAAGAAAAAGGATAAAACTAGTTACTATAATTGTAGAAATCCCTCCTGTAAGGTTCGAATAATAGAAGTAACCTAACCTAACCAAACCATACCTAACCTAACCAAACCTAACCTAACCTAACCTAACCGAACCTGACCTAACCTAACCAAACCTAACCTAACCTGACCAAACCTAACCTAACCTAACCTAACCTAACCAAACCACACCTAACCACACCTAACCTAACCTAACCTAACCTGACCAAACCAAACCTAAACCTAACCAAACCTAAACCTAACCAAACCAAACCAAACCTAACCAAACCAAACCTAACCTAACCTAACCTAATCTAAACCTAACCTAACCTAACCAAACCTGACCAAACCAAACCTAACCAAACCTAAACCTAACCAAACTTAACCTAACCTAAACCTAACCAAACCTAACCTAACCTAACCAAACCTGACCAAACCACACCTAACCTAACCTAACCTGACCAAACCAAACTTAAACCTAACCAAACCAAACCTAACCTAACCTAACCTAACCTAACAACCTAACAAACCTAACCTAACCTAACCTAACCTAACCAAACCTAACCAAACCAAACCAAACCTAACCTAACCGAACCTAACATAACCTAACCAAACCTAACATAACAGTAATATTTTGGAAAAGGCATATTATTTGAGAAGTCAATGAAGCTAAACATGAACATTTTGGAAAAGGCGTACCATAGTAAAATGATTTGTAAAATATTACTAACCTAACATAACGAACCCAAACCTAACCTAACATAACAGTAATGTTTTGGAAAAGGCATATTATTTGAGAAGTCAATGAAGCTAAACATGAACATTTTGGAAAAGGCGTACCATAGTAAAATGATTTGTAAAATATTACTAACCTAACATAACGAACCCAAACCTAACCTAACATAACAGTAATGTTTTGGAAAAGGCATATTATTTGAGAAGTCAATGAAGGTATAAAACATCAATATTTTGGAAAAGGCGTAACATTGTTAAATGATTTATAAAATATTACTAACCTAACTTAACCAAACCAAACCTAACCAAACATAACAGTAATGTTTTGGAAAAGGCATATTATTTGAGAAGTCAATGAAGCTAAACATAAATATTTTAGAAAAGGCGTAGAATAGTTAAATGATTTATAAAATATTATTAACCTAACCTAACCTAACTTAACTTACAATTTCCTTCTCTGGGTTTGAACCCGAGCCTCTGAATTAAAAGCCTGATATTCTACCATGCTGCTGCGGTGATTCGAAATCCTCACAGACATTTAATTAACTAATTCTTTCAAATAAATTCCCATTCAGCAGAAACCCGCCATTGGGCTGGAAATTTAAATATATTCTCCATAAAAAACCAAAAAGCGGTTTCGGTCGAATGGGATTCGGTCCAATGGGATAATACCTTACTTTCAGTCGGTTTAGTCTGAAGGGCTATGACTCACACACAAAAAATTTTTCAAAATTATGAAATTATATACAGAAACTAAGTTTCCTTAGGGCCTGAACTAGTGTCAAACCACCCCGTTACCGCATAACGAAATGAATTTCACCCGTAAGGGCAAGGATAGCGATATCATCAAGAATTACTCTGAAACCTGAAGTTGCTGGCCCTTTATTATTCTAACCCCTACATTTTGTAGGGTAAAATGTGTACTACAATTTTCCGAAAAACATACTGTGTAGACGTTAAAGGGTTGCGAACGCGGCCTGAGCACCCTTGGTCTTTAATTTCTGGAAAATCTGGCCGCGCTACGAGATAGTTAGCATGCCATGCTAACTATCTCGTAGCGCGATCTTTGGGAAATTACCGCAATAAATTGATTTAGAATTTTAGATATAACATGAATATAAGAAATGCAATTTTATACACAGTGGCCTCCATGGATTTCATACGAGAAGAATGAAAAGGGTGAAATTTCGGCTTTACAAGGCGCAATGGTCAACCTTTTGGAACATTTCCAGGCAACTCTAAAAATCAAGTAATCGTCGCCCTTAGGCAATATTTAGTAAACTTAATGATCTTTTAATCTTCTATAATAGATTTGATTACGTTGAGACTTCCGACGGCTTGTGGGGTCAGCAGATTACAAATGGTTCGTTTAATGGTATGATTGGAATGGTACACAGAAATGTAAGAGTCCAGTGTTTAAGTGTCCGAGACAGATCTTTTTCATAAAAACCAATTATAATATATAAAATTTTGTAGAAGAGTGAAACACATTTTGAAACCATAGAACTAAACTGAAATGAAGATTTTATTCTTTTTTTATCATGAATTGTTCACGCTTTCACTTGTGCTTTTTTAATATTGTAAAAATTGCCTTCTATAATTGTTAATTTTGTATAAACGTCTGTCACGATAAATATTCGGTTAATCTCAGAATAATTTAAAAGTAGTGAATCTGACCTAATTTTTATATGCTGGAAGTTCATGTTGCTGTCGGTCCGTTCGCTATGGATTATAAAAGAAGTACTGGCGTAGATTTCACGGGTTCTATATATATGGATCCATTATCAATTCTCGTGGGAAACAAATTCCAAAGAACCCGATTTTTCCGTTTTTAGAAGCATTTAATGGACAGGTAAGTGGCACTTTTGCAATTACTAATCCATTTTTTATTCATTTAAATTTGGACTAAAATACAGTAATCTTACATTAAGACTAACACCCTTGGAGTTTTTATATTTCCACTCAGTTTCACTTATTTAATTTCAGTAAGAGAATCACTGCCACTGATTTTTATTTTTGTATGCAATCTTGAAAGAAATTCTTCCTTTATGAGAAAGACCAGAAGTAAGATAAGGGACTAGAAGTATCGAGGTAACCAAATTCTTCACTCGGCGAAAGTGAATATTCTTGATAACACACCAACGGTTGGCCCTCTGGTAGCGGTTTCGGAATTTTCCCTCCAAACGTGAGACGCTCGCATCGGTAGACGGCCGAACTAGATTCAAGCAGCCGCTTCCGTGTTCCGCGGCTTTAGGTTGAGGGGAAGGGGATAGAAAATGTTTTTGGAACTCGACCAATTTTTTTCTCTCTCGTGAAGGCGCAATGGAAGCGGCATAAAATACTCCAATTTGTTCACTAGTGGCAGGATCTATTACCAATACTAGAGCTCTTTACTTCTAGTCCCTTATCCTACTTCTGGAAAGACCAAAGTATTATTTTTTCAGGTCTGGCTCGTTCTTTCGTCGCTATTATTAACTTGCATCGCATTGCACGTGTTTATTGGCCTTATGGCAATTCCAAGATCAAATGCTAATAATTTATTCAGTAAGGCGTTGATGGTGTTTATGGCGCCTCTGATTAATACATGTGAGTGCTTGAGTTAGGTCCATGTATACAATTAATTAAATCTAAATTTTGACAAAAATATTAAGGTTGCCCGGAGTTTGAGAGGGATGGCAAAAGACGAAGCCAAAGAGTTTTAATAACGTTTTGGAAATTAAGTTCTCGATTCATATGTTTGGCGTTCTCGGCAGTCTTGCTTTCGGCTATGATCGTCAATAAACCAGGGGACTTCATAAAATCGCTTCAAGATTTTGAAAAATTTCCCGAATCTGTTCCTCTAGTAGAAATGGGAACAAATATCATTGACTTTCTGAAGGTGAATTTAAAAATAATTTTAATTTGGAAATACAAGTTGTGAAGGTTTTTCCCTAAAATTAATCGGTGGGTAAACTGGGTGATTTGGAACAAAGTTTACTGCCAAAGACAGCCGTTATATCTGGATACTACTGAGAAAGTTCAAAGTCGTGTCCCACCACGAAATTGTAAAATTCTCATGACTCACGTTGGCATTACATTTCTGTCTATGTAGTTGAGCAACATACGAGGGGTAAATGGAATATTGAGAAAAATTCAATCCAATCCAGTGGAATCAGTATTGCCATATGAAGTTTTAATATCGAATGACACGATATCAAAGGTCTTAAGGCGAAGTGATTGCTTTGTGATTGTGCCATACTTAATCGGAATTTCGGCTTTGCATGATCGGTATAAATACCAACTACCTTGTGGGTTTCACATCACACCTCTTAGCGATTTCGGGATGTTTTTTACTTTCGTTCTCAATAAAAATTTGCCTTCAGATATGAAAGAAAAATTAACATATTTGTGAGTAAAGCGTATTTAATATTTAATAAATATAGAAAAGACCAGAAGTAAGATAAGGGACTAGAAGTACTGAGCTAACCAAATTCTTCACTTGGCGAAAGTGAATATTCTTGATAACACGCCAACGGTTGGCCCTCTGGTAGCGGTTTCTGATTTTCTCTCCAAAACGTGAGACGCTCGCGGTGGTAGACGGCCGAACTAGATTCAAGCACCCGCGTCCGTGTTCCGCGGCCTTAGGTTGAGGGGAAGGGGGTAGAAAATTGTTTTGGAACTCGGCCAATTTTTTCTCTCTAGTGTAGGCGCGATGGAAGCGGCATAAAATCCTCAAATTTTGTTCACTAGTGCCAGGATCTATTACCAATGCTAGAGAACTTTACGTCTAGTCCCTTATCTTACTTCTGAAAAGACTAAATTAAAACGGGAGTTTTTTAACTTCTGAATGAGTGTGATAATGCACTTTCAAACAAATTTAACCTTAAATTCTTATATTTTTAATGTACGCAGATCAAACAATCTAGTTGAAAATGGCCTCATCGCGCACGATATTGAAAGGAACTCGGAAAACTTTGATCGTTGTCTCCAAAAATGGAACGAAGATAAAATTATGCAAATCAATATGAGTAAATTTCTTGGAGTCTTTATTATTTACTTCATCGGATTGTTGTGTGCCGTTGTTTACTTCTTGAAAATTGAAAGTAAAATACTACGAAACATGATGATCAAGCAAAATACTGTATTTTAAACACCGATTTATGATAAGGGTCTCCTAATTTCCTAATTTTATTAACAATTCAGTACATTGGCTCTATTGCCTGATAAAATTAAATTGAGTTCTATATTGTATCACATTTGCTATTCATTCTATGCCACGCATTGAATTACATATTTAACTAATTTAAACTTAAAAGCAAATGTGGATGAGAGGGAAAGTATGACAATGGCCATAGAGCCTGTGTTAAAAAACGCGGACATCAAAGTTTCGCCAATAACAATTTAGTTTGCTAGTGACTGATGAACTTGCAAACTCACGACTGAAAGTAGTTCAGACATTTATGCTCCTTGGTTTAACCATAGCCCACTCGATCACGTGCATCACGACGCAAGCTGCTCGCGCTATAGCTAAATTACCGAGATTTGTTTTAAACGTATCTAGTTTTATGTGCTCTTCTATTGCTTCGATAACCTTACTTAAATCCATATTATACCTTCAAATACCTTTCAAAACATTACCAGCTACTCTGTCCTGACTACAAACACAAATCGAGGAAGTTCTAGCATACATAATAGCAGACGATGGTAACCGCGTAACCGCGAATTAACACAAGACCTATTTTAAGGGTGAACAGGCCCAGTATAGCTACGCCAATAAAACGGTCAACTACGGCGAAACTCTGATGACTCGCGACTTTTGGCCATTTTCATACTTTTCCTCTCATCCACTTTTGTTAAAAGGTATTCAATTATGAAAATGTAACGAATCTATTGAACCAGAGTATTATTAAGGTCCATTTAATTAAAACCATAATATGCTTAATAAATATGCTAATGCTCTTAAAATGTTTTCACCAATATTCGATCTCGTGAAAATAATACATAAATATTATTTTAAAGTACAATGAACAATTCGCAAGTTAAACGTGGAAAGCGTTTCCATAAACGAACTGTACAGAAAAATACAATCTGCCGATTCTTTCGAGGTTTGACTAACCTTACAATAAAGCAAATCAAATTTTGAGGCTTTGATTAAAATATTGTAGATTTATTTAAAAAATTTATCAGGTTAGTATAGTAGAATAAAATCGTGGAAGTAATTCGTTTGTCATAGAAACGAAACCTGTTTTATTGGATTAATTAGACACTATACACTGCCGTAATAACAATTAAATTTCAGCGCCAAGAAAGGCACTGTTATAATTTTCTTCTTAGTTATGGCAAGAAGTGGTATCTAGTCTACAAGGGAGAAGGTATAAATTCGCCACATTTCCAGCTTTATCTCCAGTCCAAACGTAGGTCAGGAGTTTATCCCCGCCTCTAAATTACAACCAGCATCTCTTTGGTTCTTGAAAACTCACGTCTGCGCGACGCGAATGACTAAAATTACGACTGAGGAGAAGCGAAATAGCCCGACCTTCCTTTTACGTCCCCCTTGTATTTTGAAAGGGGGACTGGGGCTATGGCGCGAGCATACCTTCTCCCTAGTAAACTAGATATCCCTTCTTGGTTATGGATATGCCAGTTTTCACACGCAATTTGAGAACAACTCATTCCAAGAGAAAAAGCATTTCTACTCATAATTATGGCACATACACGGTGGGATAGATCAGACAAACATTTAATTTGAGTAAAATATTTCTATTCTAAGCTATAGGATAAATATTGGAATCTATAACAAGGCGTTTAAAGCTACATTTAAGAATGACGAATCTGATGTCACGAGTAGTACAGCGACACTGTACTAAAAAAGCGATCATCTGATCTGTTCAACCCTGTAATATAATGGTTTGCATAGAATAAATCTCGGAAAAACACGGTAACATTTCTACTTTTCAAGCTGGGGGCTAAGTAATGATAGTATGGATTGGGCCGAAAATTAACCGTCGAGTTTTAGGAATAATAAATCAGTCACGCCAGTAATTGAAATCAACACTCGAAAAGGAAACGATCAGAAAATACATACAGGGTGTTTCCGATAAGTATGTCAAAAATTAATGGGGGTTTTCTTTGGGTAGGACTGAGTGAAAACCGTTAATGAAAATGTGGTCTACAACATTAAATTTCAGAGGTGTGGGCCCCCAAAAACAAGGAAATTGTCATACTTGTGGAGTAAGATTACTAGCCTATCCATCTTGTTTAGACAATTTCAATAGCCCCCAATCTAAGAACGTCAATGTATTGTACTTTTAAAACTATAAGTGTGCCTTAGCTAGTAATGTGAAAGAGTTTTAAAGTTAAATAGCCCTAGAGTTTCCAGGTATTTTTTCTTTTATTCGTATTCAAATTGCGACTGGTCCTAATCGTTAAATCCTCCTCATTGTATCCAAAAATCGTTCTAAAGACGGGTACACGTGTGTATTATTGCCAATGGTGGACCATTAGAACAATACCTCTAAATAACTTGGTACGAATGAAAAAAAAACAATAACTGGAAACTCTTGTGCTATTAGACTTTGAATTAGTTTTACATTACTAGAACAGTTCTACCTTTAAAAGTACACTTCTTCTTGATAGAAACTCATTAACGTTCTTAAATCGGATAAACAAGATGAGAAGGCTGATATTTTACTCAACATATGTTCCAATTTCCTTGCATTGTTCCAATGTTTGGGGCTCGTACCTCCGAAACTAAATGTTTCAGAGTTTCGGACCCAATGTTCCTTGAAAATTTTCACTGAGTCTGTCCAAAAGAATATACCAAGAGGAGCAGAAACTTTGGAAATAGGGACCGGCTCTGAATTTGGAGAAACTAGTTCCGGTCTTCACGTGACCGTGTCGTCTGCTTAAAAATTACCTTTGTACGTTAACGCTCAACCCAGAGATCAACCCTTTGCAACCACCAAAAATAAGCAGTCGACATAATTTAACCAATAAAAGGCTTCGCTGCTTAGCCAATCAACAAAAACCGGATCTAGTTACTCCAAAACCGTGGCCGAGCTTTTCAAAAGCCTTGTGAAAGGCTAAACTTTCTGCTCCTCTTGGTATATTCTCTTTGGTCTGTCACAAAGAACACACACTTTAATTTATGACATACTAATCGCAAGCACCCTGTATAGTTTATTTTCGAGCTGTCCTAGATATTTTTCACTTAGTTACTCGAATTTCGCAAGAAAAAAACGCAACAGGTGATATCAACTCGCAATCAAGATATATCACACAGTTACCGTTTTGTAGTTTATGCTTCAACTCGAGAAGGAATTCGCCTAGCTTTGTTTGATGCTAAAATATTTCATCGGTTTCAAATTTCTGGATTTCTTCAGGAGTCAGGACAATAAGACTTCTCTGACTACAGTGAGATATTGAAAGCATGGTGTACGAGTAGTATTAATTCAAAAACAAACAAGGACCTGACGGTTGTCGAAAGAATATTCTATACAGTCACCTTTATTGAAGTAAGTTTCAACAGGGATATGTTTAATTTTAGAATTTGGAATGGAGAACGGCTAGTATTTACTTCAGTCCGATTCTAAGCCCAATATAGAGCCCCTCCCTTCAACACGTAAAGAAAAGTTGAAATTATCTTATTGGCTCACTTAAACTACGTTTTGATGACGTTGCTGATGGGGACGGCGAAAATACGTAATTCCCTTTTACCTCTGTCGCTATGACCCGCCTCTTCTTTCACAACCCTCCGTCCCGTGGAAAGGGGTCCGGGACTTTGACACGCGCCCACATTACTCTGTTCTCCATGCCTAGTTCTAAAATTAAATCTTTCCCTAGTTTCAAGAATGTCAATGTGCCGTTAAATACTAGATAGAAGATGAATTTTTTAGATAAATTTTTTTTTAATAAAGCCGCAAGTTTATAAGAAATGTTCCACAAGAGCTCGAGCTAGTTCGAGAACGACGCGAGAATTGACTACAGGCGGTTTTGCAGTCCATCTTTTTATATAGTCTGAACTACGCCTTTGACAGAGTCTCACAAGGCGTTGCTTTACGAGAATCTATGATGCGGAAAATGTTCTTTGGTGGTTCTGTCAAGAATTGATTCAAGTTAAAACAGAAGCAGGTTTTCGTTATTCTAGTTTTGAAAATAAGAACTATTTCTGAGCTCTTTGATTACATGGATTCGTTTGCCGCAAAAATGCTCAATCGAACCCTTCTGGCCGCAATATACGAGGTAAGCTCTTATCTATATAATTTTGAAATAAAAGTCGTTCTACCTCTTTTTGTGTTGAATGCCAGACATTAAATTTGAAATTATAAAGTATCAAAATAAATAAGAAAACCTCCCAAGTAAACCTTACTTCTTTCCCCGATTTACCACAAACTAAAACCTTGTTAATTATGACCTTGCTGTGGACACTTTAAGGGACCCAATTGCATTGCAACAAAAAATAAAAAACGGTTAATAAAGAATTTGATAGCCCTATTTATTATTACCCCCTAAATATTATAGTGTATAATTTTTACTACATCTTTCCCAATAACACGCTGTTTAGGCGTTAAAGAGTTGCAAACGTGTCTTGAGCACCCTTTGTCTTAAGGTTCTTAAAATCCACCAGCGCTACGAAATACATGGCTGGGTAGAACGATTTCAACTACATCAAAAAACGTTTGCGACCCTTTAACAAGCATCGGGAAATTACCACAATTATTGGGATCATATATAACATGAATGTAAGAGATGTAATTTTATGAACAGTGGCCTCCATGGATTTCATACCAGAAGGATAAAAAGGGAGAAATTTCAGCTTTACAAGGCTCAATGGTCAACCTTTTAGATCATTTTACGGAAAAACTAAAAATCAAGTAACTATCGTTAGATTTCATTTATCTGGAATTTTTAAGCGCTCATAGATCCCATACCAATATCTCAATGAAGGTAAGGGAAGGGCTTATAACTTCTTTAAAGCACTACATCTTCTCCTTCCTCGCTTCTCATAATCTCATTGGTTATTCGAATTATAAGATGTTTTGGAAAACCATGGTCGCAAGCTACAACTATATCACGTGACTTATAAGTTATGCATTACGTCACGGTGACGGTTTCTACGCCCCTCCTCTTTAATGCAAGCAGACAGTCACAGAAAATGGCCTCTTAAAGATTCAAAGTTGAATAAATCAATGTTTTCCTGCTATCGTTCTAAGCAATTGTTCTTAATAAACATTAATAGTTAAAAAACTTAAAACCAGCAGGGAGAGTAATGTTTGAGTAAGTTTATATGATATGTTCCAAAGGTTTGACACTACCTATACTTCATAATGCGAGAGACTTACTGAGAGCTAGTTCGAAGTTTATCATCCTATTTAGTCTGTTCTAAGCTTTTGACAGCGCCTCACCAGGCGTCGCTTTACGAGAATCTATGACGTTTCACCTACGTCACTTCAAGACAAGCTCTCAGTAAGCATTGGCAAACTTATGGAACATACCTTATGATATATCCAACGGATTTGTTATAGAAAGTTGGGAGTACCAAACATCTATAATTTTATACATCTATAAACTATTGCTTTGACTTCAATTTTAGCCTATTGACGCTACTCGGTCTGTAGATATACTTTACAAATATGTTTTCAAAAAAAATAATAGGTTTGTCTACGGAGAGCCTCCTGACGGGCTTTGGAGTGAACGACTAGCAAATGGCTCCTTTAAAGGAATGACGGGAATGGTTCACAGAAATGTAAGAGTTCAGTTTTCAATCCTCTGAGACAGGCTTTAATGAGAAAATTCATTTATTACGAGTAAAAATTTAAAAAACTATTCTAAATACGGTGTTATATAAAATCCTTCAGTAGTTTTTACCTCTCCGAGTGACGTAGTCGCGGAGAGGTATTACACTGGTCGTGTGTGTGTGTGTGTGTGTGTGTGTCTGTATCCTATATCTATCAAGGCCCGTGCATTGCAGGGGTTCCTATGTGCTTCACCATAAGCATATCAAACCACCCGGGTGGTTTGATATGCTCATGGTTTCACAAGAAATATAAGAAAACCAAGATCAGAAGAAGATTTTACATATCCCACTCGACCACTAAATTCGGTCGGAATTCCGTCGCATGTGAAATCAAACTAAACGCTTGCAGTCAAAGGCCTGCGGAAATAGCCATGCTAAAGTTTTAGGTCATTATTTTGGTTAAGTGGGAGCCTAGCTTATGTGTGATTGGGTTGTGGCTTCCATGTTTTGGGGACATTTGCTTTTTGTGTGGCGAGGTATGATTCAGCTTTGATATGAACAAATGTTACAAATAATACTGGTAAACTAAGAATACGGTTGAGGTATAGCAAAGGAGTAGAGTTTCCACAGCAAGTGAGAGATATTGAAAAAGCTTGAACAATTGACTATTTTAACACTGAATTCCTGCACTTGCAAAGAATTGAAAAAAGCGATAGATGCATATATTTAGGTTGTTTAAGGGGTAGTGATAGTCATCTCCACTCGGAGAGGTAATATTTTGGTTTTCCCAACTTGTTCTTTTTCTTCGGAACGTAAAGAATACAATAGACGCGAAGTATTGAAGAGAATATTCAATATTTACAATGAAAGGTCATACGTTTGCCGAGAAATAGATTGAAAATTAATACTTATAAAAAGATAGGTGTAATTATTTTTTTTCCACAAAACGTCTGATATGTTCAACTAAAGTTGAATCTCAAATTAATACAAACCTATTGAAATGGAGATAATCGATTTGTAGGAAGTTCATGTTGCTGTTGGACCGTTCATAATGGAATATTATACGAGTACGGTCGTTGATTTCTCGAGTCCTCTTTATATGGATTATATATCGATACTCGTTGGGAAACAACGTCCGAGGAGCCCACTTTTTCCAATTTTTCAAGCAGTTAATTCAACGGTAAGCAGCATTTTTTTAAAGAAACAACTGTTACATAGAGAGATTTTGTTCTGGTCGTTTGTGTGTGTCTGTTTTTGTGTTTTTTCTTGTAGTTCACCAGTCTTAATATAAAAGTTGAAAAATTTTTTCTTCAGGTTTGGCTCGTTCTATTATCACTGTTACTTATTTGCATCTTATTGTACGCCCTTTTTGGGAATTATGCAAATACGAGATCTAAAGAAAAAAAAGATTTTAGTAAAGCAGTTATGGTGTTTATGGCGCCTTTGTTAAATACAAGTGAGTGTTCCATTTGTGTTATATATTTATTTTTTTTTCAAATTTTAAATCTACATTATGTCAAAAATACTAGGCTGTTCGGAATTCGAGAGGAAAGGCAAAAGACGGAGTCAACGAATTTTAATAACATTTTGGAAAATGGGCTCCCGATTCGTATGTTTGGGGCTCTCGGCTGTCTTGCTTTCCGCTCTAATCGTCACTAAGCCAGGAGATTTCATTAAGTCATTTCATGATTTTGAAAGATTTCCCGAATCTATTCCTTTAATTGAAATGGGTACAACTATCCCTACCTTCATAAAGGTAAAATATTAAAAATTATTTAAGAATTGGGCTTCAATAATCCTCCACCTTTCTCACTATTTCTAGAAGGGTTGTTTTTTAATTAATATAAAATGATTATTTTTTATGACTTTACCCTATTGAATAATATTTAAATTTAACTAATTGTATCTAATTCGCTATCGATTCAATTTCAACTCCTACTGAAACCTAAAGTAAAAGTAAAACTTGTTATGTTCGTTACACGAAGTAATAACACTAAGATAAAATCAATAAGTTTCCAAAACGCGCTACTATGTCTCGTAAATGTGACAACACTGTCTGAGTCGTTTGTGATTTGGTGACAAATACTTCTAGCCATTTGGTATGACTGTCGATGAAAATGAGAAGATATTTGTTTTCGATCGGGCCGGCGAAATCGACGTGGACACGGCTCCAAGGTGTATTGGTGGGAGGCCACGGTGTGTATGTTCTGGGTGGTAATGATGCGTGCTCTTGACATGCCGCACAGTGTTGGGATGTCTTCTCTATGTCAGTATCAATTCCTGGCCACCAGATGCAAGAACGTGCATTTGCCTTCATTCGGACAGTACCCATGTGCGAACGATGTAGCTCTCTGAGCATTGGTTTCCGATACATGGTTGGTACAATGACGCGCTTAGACATTAGGTAAATTCCGTTGAAATTGGATATGTCGGTTCTTCTGCGATAATATGGTTGCAGCTCCTTTGGGATGGTATGTTTCGTAGGCCTTCCATTTTTGAGGAAGTCTCCAAGAGAGCGCAACGTGTCGTCTTGATGAGTTGCTTCATCGAGCTGACGCGCCGTTATAGGTGTATTGTCCGTGACGCTTCGTACTGCGAAAACGTATTCTGCCGGTACAGGCGTCGTTGTGGTTAGCGTGGGTAGCGGTAAGCGACTTAGAGCGTCGGCGTTGGCATTCGCCGATCCCTTCCGGAACTTTAAGGTGTAGGAATACGCGGCCAAAATCAGTGACCAGCGTTGCAGACGTGCCGCAGCCATTTGTGGTACAGGTTTGTGAGCCGCTAACAAGGTGACTAACGGTTGATGGTCAGTATAAAGCGTAAAATGAGTGCCATACAGATAGTCTTTAAATTTCTTGACGGCAAAAATGATTGCTAAGGCTTCTTTATCCAATTGAGAATAATTTTTTTCTGCGGACGTTAGGCTTCTTGAGGCGAAAGAAATCGGCTTTTCTTGTCCGTCAATGTGGTGGGATAAAACTGCCCCGATTCCAAACGGCGATGCATCGCAGGCCAGGGATATTTCTCGAGATGGATCGTAGTGGGCAAGGATATTAGACGATTTGAATGCGTCCTTAGCCGCCTGAAAAGCTTCCTGGTGCTTGTGGTCCCATGCCCAAGCAATATTTTTGTGTAGTAGTCCATAAAGAGGTGCAAGCCTTGTTGCATTATCCGGGAGAAAGTGTGCATAGTAATTAATGAGACCCAAAAATGAGCGTAGGGTTTCAATATTTGTAGGTGCAGGTGCGTTCATTATGGCTTGAATTTTGGCTTCCTGCGGATGTATGCCGTTTTCGTCCAATCTGTGTCCCAAGAATTCTATGGATTTCTGCATGAAGCTACATTTCTCCCTTTTAAGCTTTAATCCGTGTGCCTCTAGTTTGGTAAGAACTGCGTCAAGAATCCTCAGATGATTTTCATGTGAGGAGCCTCCCACCAAGGTGTCGTCTTGGAAAGGAGTAACGTTTTTAACATCCGAAAGAATCATTTCCATTATGCGTTGAAATATTGCTGAGGCTGACGCGACTCCAAATGGTAATCGGTTGAATTGGTACAACCCCAGTGGTGTGTTGATTACTGTGTACTTTTTCGAATCCTCTTCCAGTTCTATTTGGTTGTAGGCTTCGCGTAAGTCGAGTTTGGAGAATAGTCGGCAACCAGCGAGTTTTGTAAAGATGTCCTCGGAACGCGGTAATGGATACTTGTCTATATTTAGTTGAGGATTCAGAGTGGATTTGTAGTCAGCGCACACTCTTAGTCCTCCATGGGGCTTCTGAACGATGACAATCGGAGATGCAAAATCCGAATAGGGAAGCTTGGTAATGATTCCTTCCCTTTCCATACGGCGTAGTTCGGTCGCTACAGCTTCTTGTCTAGCGTACGGGATTGTGCGTGCTTTACAGAAGACTGGCTTGACATGATCTTTTACATACAACCTTGCCTTTATGCCGTGTAACTTTCCAAGTCCTGGTGTAAAGAGTGCAGAGTGTTTCTCCAATAACTCTTTAAGCTGCTGGTCTCCTTGTGTTGCAACTTGATTCACTTCGGCAGTGTTGCTTTGGTGAGCTTTACACGAAGGTAGAATGTCCAGGACTGAGTAGAGCCATTTACGACCACACAAATTTGGTTTTGTGCTCCGTACGACTAGTAATGGCAGTTGAGCCTGACGACCTCGAAAAACAACTGAGACTACGGCTTGACCAACAACCTGGATTGTATTTCCTGTGTATGATTCCAATTTGCCCGGAAATTGCGTTATTTCGGATACGGAAGAGAGTGTTCGAAAATCCTGCTCTTTAATCATAGTGAATCCGGATCCATTATCAATTTCAAAGGCAATTGGTGTGTTGTTGACTTCGAGCGTGACTGAATCGGGCGGTGGAATACTTTCGTCAATGTTTGATGGGTTTACGACGCTGTGGTCTCGGTCAGTCCTCAAAACGTCATCCACATGGTACACGTCTGGTAGATATTCATCGAGAGGGGTAGTGTCCAGTGGTGCCAAGGAGATATGATGAGAACGATATGGTCTCCGCTGTTGTACTCTTGTGGAATGTGGATCAGGTGGGTTGAGGCATGCTTTTGCAATGTGCCCTTTTCGTTGGCATTTTAAACACGTGGATTGAAGGTAAGGACAGTCGGGACCCTTATGTCCTTCCGCAGCGCAGCGAAGACAACGTGTAAGATCTGGTTTGATCTTTGTCCGTAGTTAAGATTCTAATGTTTACAAAGGAAGCCCGTACATGACAAAACTGTTTCTCAGTCCAGTGCTCAGCCCCATCCAAGGGAACGCCGTTCTTCGGAATTCTACCACTCCCCGCTCTCTCTTTTGCTGTGATTTTAAATGGACCTGACCCTAAAAGCAGTAACTAGCGTGATGGTATTAAAAAATACTAAATAATTTGCTAATAGAAACCGGATAAAGTGAAAAATCGGTACCGGTAAAAAATTTGCCTCGGTAATTTTCCTGAAAATTTTCCGACTTACATCCCTAATTTCTACACTCGTTTGTTGTTCAGTAGCAATATTCTTAAGGACCTTGTCGTTTACTTGATGTTCTGTTGATGGGCTCGAGATGTCACAGTGACGTTAAAGGTTGTTGAACGGGGAAAGGGACATTTTGAAGTTTTTGTTTTTGAAAATGGAGTCTTACTGGCCCTGAAAACGTTAAGAGGGGCACAGGGGCAAAGGCCCCCTCTCAAATTTTCAACTCTATGGGACTTTAACATTAGACAGTCATTTTGCCCCCACTAAAGTAAAAAATGTTGGCTCATGTTGTCACGCCCCTAGAGGGGCAAATGTCTCTTTCAATTAATGTTGAAATTGTTAAAGATATTCATGTCCATTTGAATGTTAGAAGTAGTTTTGTAATGAAATATTTTGAATTTACGTTCAAGCCTTGGTCAAGTCTCTCGCCAACCTTTCGTCTCTCAAGCGCTACGTCACGCCATCACATAAATCACAATCTCCTTATTCTTTTTAATTTTAGATATTAAATATGTGAGGGAACTAATTATGGGAGCTATACCACTTATTATTTTTGCCATTCTTGTAAATTACGTTTGCTTTAAATCACGCAGTTGAGCAACATACCAGGAATTAATGACATTTGGCTTAAAATTGAAAGCAATCCAGTTCAATCAGTTGTGCCATATGATATTCTAGTATCGGATGACATGATATCAAAAGTGTTAAGGCAAAATGATTTATTTTTGATCATGGAATATTCTACGGTAAAAAAGATTTTGCATGATCGATATAATTCACATCTACCTTGTGGATTTCACATTACCTCTCTTAATGATTTTGCATATTTTTACGGTTTCGTTATCAATAAATATTTGCCTTCAGATGTCAAGGAAAATTTCACGTATTTGTGAGTATATACCGAATTATATTCTTGATTAAACAAATATAAAAAAGGCTAATTTAAAATAGATTGTGACAAAATTTTTCTTCATTGTTATAAGTCAGTCTTATTGACTGGATAAATTCGCCCAGTGGCGTCGCCTGGGGTTTTTTGGGGGCGCTTGAGCCCCCTTAAAATTTTCTGAAGCCCCTTCTAAAATTTCTTAAAAGCGCCCCCTTATATTTACCGAAAGCCTCTCCTAATTAATCAGTTGGGGTGAATTGAAGTTTTTACTATATGAAAGTGTAATTTACACATAGAAACACTATTTAATATTTATTATCATCTAGAGCGTACGTATACAGACTCGTAACAGTCTATTTTCATGATTTTTCTATAGCATAGCTACCATACACTGTCCTAAGCACTAAGGACAACACCTTGCCCCTTTCGCCTCAATCGCGTGCCTTCCGAAGCAAGGTCAAAAAAAAAAAAAAATAACTTCTCCCCGTCCTCTACCCACTAAAGTACCGAGGATCTCCGAATCGAATTTTAAAATTTTGCTATTAACTGCCCCCCCTCAATTAACCACGCCCACTAGTCACACTCGAGTTTAGTCTAGTCCTGTCCTGATATAGTCAATGTTAAGTTATATTCAAACATTTTAACGGTAATAAAATTAATTTGTGTGATGCGAAAGCTTTTTTGATAAAACGTGCGTTCCGTCCTTAACTACCTTTCCCTATTTGATTACTCTAATATTCGCCTTATAGACAAGAGGGTGTCATGATAAAAGTGACGTGTTTTGAAAAATTGGAAACACAATACTTTAGGGATGGCTTAAGCCCTCCCAAATTCGAGACCCTGGCGACTCCACTGAATAGGGACTTGGCAGTACTACGTCATGCAACGTCAGGCTACCTTCCACTAAAAAACATACCAGGAGGAGGGGCTTATATAGCTTTCATTCTTTTAAAAAAACATACCATAATGGCGCTGGGGGCGGAGTTAAGCCCGAATTGCCAAGTCCCTATTGGCCATAAAATCAATTTGATATACTTGAATCAAAAGCAATTGAAATGAAATTTTAAAAGTGGACGTGCTACGCCTAATGGTCGTCGCTGATTAGCGAAGGGGTTTTTATATAAAAACTACGAAAGGGAACTCGAACCAAATTAATTTTATATTTTGTTTTAATTATTTTTTATGCCTTATGTATTCAGATCAATCAATTTAGTGGAAAATGGTCTCATGGCACATGATGTTGATGTGAGCTCGGAAAACTATGAGCGTTGCCTTCAAAAATGGGACGAAGAGAAAGTGATCAAAATAAATTTACGTAAATTACTTGGAGTGTTTCTTCTTTACTTCATCGGATTGTTGTGTGGATTTTTTTATGTGCTGAACCATGACGTAAAAATATACCGCTGCGAACTCTTTCGTTAGAATTAAATTTCTAAATGCCTTTGCTGTGAAAGTTGACTTAGGATAAAATTCATTTTAGAATTTCAGCGGTATTTCCTCTGTAATGATTTCCATTTAAAAATTTCGACTGACAAAAATCGGTTAAACTGCAATAATAGAGCATTTGTATATTACTGTAATTTTTGTACTTTCCCTCCTGTCACCATTTTGAAATATGATGTTCTAATATCGAATGACACGATATCAAAAGGTGTTAAGAAGAAAGGATTTATTTGTGATTATACGGAATACTCCACTTCAATCCAGATTTTGCATGATCGGTATAATTCACAACAATCTTGTGGATTTCACATTACGCCTCTGAGTGATTTTGGATATTTTTACGCTTTTGTTCTCAATAAATACTTGCCTTTAGATATCAAAGAAAATTTCACATATTTGTGAGTATATAAGTAATTTTCACATATAAAAACCACCAAAGGGAACTCGAACCGCAGGAAGATGGCACATGGGCCGGGTTCATAGCCACATCGTACTGTACTTAACAGGCGTACAGAAAATTTGTGGGAATAGCCCCTCGACGCGCTACCTTTAACGGTACTAAAATGATTACAAGTAAACTCTAAGTAACCCTTGTTCTAAATCCCTTTAAAATCACCAATTAACAAAAATAATCATTAGTGAAAAGCCCCTAAGCTGCTTAAATGATTACACACATGTAACTCTCAATTAATTTACGTACAGAAAGTGATGCCTTTTTATGCTTTTTGCACGCAGATCAATCAATTTAGTGGGAAATGGTCTTATAGCACATGATGTTGATAGAAGCTCGGCAAACTTCGACCGTTGTCTCCAAAAATGGGATGAAGAGAAAATTATCCATATCAATTTGAGCAAATTGTTTGGAGTGTTTCTTTTTTTACTTCAGCGGATTGTTGTGCGGATTTCTTTATGTGCTGAACTATGAAGTGAAAATATACCGCTGCGAAATCCTTCGTTAGAATTAAATTTCTACGTCACTTCCCTCTTGAAATTTAATTAAGTTAAAACTAATTTTAAAATGCAGCAGATCAAATAATTCCTCTTTAATGAATTCCTTTTTTGTAGCGAGAAAACGTGGGATATAGTCCAAAATTTAAATTTTATTCAAACATTTAGCCCGTTTATTTTTGTTAGGAATAAGGAATAAAATATTTATATTGAAGAAGGAAATACATTTGAGCGACAGCTTCTTTGGAGCCATTCTCCACTGTGGTGGTCACTTCATTCTTTTTTTTTTTTTTTTGGCTGTTGTTGGGTAATTAGTAACTTTTGCGGATACTCTTTCCCTTTCACCCAGTACGATCTCCTACACGGTACCTTTGTTTACATTTTTTTTATTTTTCTAACTATTCACTATGTACATCTAGGTTGTTCTTTGCCAGATATTCAGGTGGTCATTATTTTTAGAATTTTTTTTACATGTCAAACTTGGAAGTGTAAAGCTTTATACTGCGTATATGTTTAAAACGTATCTGGGTACGTACGTCATTAAAGACGTGGTGAGCACGGTATCTGAGAGTGGAAAACAAGAACAAAGGGGTTTGGGTCTGAAATAAAAAGGTTAAAAAAGGAGAAGAGTGTACGCAGGTGAAAAAACAGTTTACTTGTCTGGAGCAGGCTTTAGTTTCTAGTGTTTTGAGCTTTGGTAAAGTATATTTTGAACACGCAATAGGAGGGTCCACTCATGCCAAGAGAAATATCACTTCTTCTCATAAATACAGTATAAATAATATGGTTGAATTGTTATTTTAGCCTGGGAAACCGTAGTAGCATTTCATCGGGTTAAGTAATTATAGTATGGATCGATTCCAAAACCACCTGTCTAATTTTATGGCAACAAGCGTAATATAGTTCTGCTGTGTACACAAGTTACCATACGTGCCTGCTTGAGAAGGGGTCCGCCTAGCAACATGCGTTAGAAAATATTTCATTTGAAATTTTGTGGTTTTCTTCTGGAGATTGGACTGCATCAACTTTATTGAGTAGTATTGATTCAGAAACAAACCTAACCATAACAGACGTTTAAATATGTAAAATGAAGTAAGTTTCAAGCATTTAAATTTAAAAAAAAATGTTAACTAAGACCCGGCATGAAATTTCTGTCGATTCAATTGAGTCACGTGTTCAAACTCCTTTTTTATTATATTATTGAATGTTAATGTGATAAAAATTTACCTATAATACATGATTTTTGCTAGTAGATGTCACCATTAAAAATAAAATTAAATGCCCTAATAACGTAAAACAAACTATTAATTTCGTGATTGTTTAATTTTCATGAAAATTCGGATTAGGCAACACCTAAAGCTTTCAACCATTGCTAAATGTTTAGACACCTCACGAGCTTTTTATATAACCAAAGACTCGAGAATACACTGTTTCACGTTCTGTCATTTATATTTGTCTTTTTTAAACAGGTAAAAGCGGCTTAAAAACTACCCATTTATTTTTTATTTGAAGATTTGATTTCTGTTGGAGTTGGCACATTGGAAATCATAAAGCTAATTCGAAAACCATAAGAACTTTTTCGTGCTGTTCGACCAAATGAATTTGTCTACCGTATCAATCGTCAATAGAACTCTTCTTGCTGCAATGTACGAGGTAAGCTCTTATTTTAATATGAATTGCGCTGTTTTAGTTAGGCCTATCAAGATCGACTCAGTTAATGTCAATGGTAGAGAGCACTTCAACTATCGCAGTTGCTCTACAATACCGGAACTTGGATAACCGGAATCATTTTGACAATTAGCGAAAAAATAGGCTTGAAATAATGGTCAACAAAAAGCTATTAAATGTACTTGATGGGCCAGATCTCTTAGTTGACAGAAAAATCCTTAGCAAACGGCCCGGCATGCTGCCCTCAACAGAGGCCTAGCTTACCATAGTGAAGTGAAAATGCTGTTTAGAGTGTTTTGCATGAACACACCGAGAAAAGATCGCGTGACAATGAGTAATTATCTAATGGTTAATTAAGAGGTTTAACCGGGGAGCCAGCAACCGTACTAATTAAGAATATTAGAGGTGGAGGACCTAAATGGTAGCCACGTTGCTATGGTGGCATTTTTAAGGAGTTGCTAAGTTACCCCCTTTTTAATTAGGATTAAAACGTTTACCTATGAGTGACAGGCGCTAGCTGTGACCTAGAAAGGGCCATAGTTTTGCAGTGAACTCGAAACTGAACGCACAAGGACGCTTATTTGCGCTAGAAGAAAGGCTTTTTATGGTAACATGGGTCTTATGTGACATGGGCATCCTCGCAACGTCAGCCAGCGTTGCTGCAGTGGGCCTAATTTCACCCGGGAATCTTTTAATAAGCCTTAGGGAATAATTATAATAAAATTACTAAGATATTACAGAAAGTAATATATTTTTTATCAACAGTGGCGGCCATGGATTTCATACAAGAAGGATGAAAAAGGGGAAATATTTGCTTTAAAAGGTGTTATGGTAAACGTTTTGGAAAATTTTATGGAAAAACTACAAATTAGGTAATCATCACACTTATTGCAATACAAGCTAATCCACCTCCGTGTTCCAGGTGTTTTTAAGGTGTTCAGTGTCTATATAGACATTAAACACTAAACGTCTTTGGGCCCACCCGTATGAAGACTGCATGATGTTCAAACCTCTCCTGCCCATAAAGCCTGTTACATTTTAAACTGAGAGTTGTACAATGCATAATTTCATATGAGTTGGCCCAGAAACTGATTAGTGCCCAATTAGACAGGAAACAAGTCCCGGGTCCCTTGAAATACCCGGGCAACGCACGGTATCTTAGCTGCTAACTCTGTAATAATTCTGAAATTACGTAATAGGTTTGATTACGTTGAGCCCCCTGACGGGTTTTGGGGTCAACGGCTTCCAAATGGTTCGTTTAATGGTATGATAGGAATGGTGCACAGGAATGTAAGTGTTAAATTTTGAAGTTTCAAGACAGACTTTCTTATCACCAGAAAAACCAAGTACAAAAGTGTATAGATTGCAAATATTATTTAACAATGTTAGAAGGGGAAAATTTATAATTGTCATTTAGAGGAGAACGTCTGTTAAATGCATCTTAATTGGTTCAACAAGTCGCTTGCTTTACTGGTTCGAGGGTTTTCCAAGAGATATGAAGCCAGATTAGAAAGCGATGAACCTTCACTATAGCAACTTTTAGAACCCATTAACCTTATTATCATAATAAAAATCGTAATGAAACTGAGATGATTTTTAAACGCAGGAAACTGATGTCGCCGTCGGCCCGTTCGCTATGAATTATTTAAGAAATACAGTCGTTGATTTCACGAGTCCTTTACATATGGATCCATTATCAATTCTGGTGGGGAAACAAAGTCCGAAGAATCCACTATTTCCAATTTTAGAAGTATTTAATGAAACGGTAAGCGGGGATTTTTTTTAAACTGCCAACTGGTGCAAATATTTATTTTGAAACAGCCGTGTGCGAGGGTGGATTTGTGTGTGTCAGTAGTTCGACAGTTCCGAGAGAGAGAGAGAGTTTAAAGGGTGAATAAAATCAAAAACGAACTAAAATGCCATTTCAAAATATGAACATGAACTCGTCGGTTAAAATTTATGCTGGGTAGTGAGTGGGATAATTCTATTAAATGATTTGAGGGAAGAGGATGAAGTTTTCTAGCCCTTTTTCCTAATCTATATCTATATAAATCAAAGTTCTGATTGTCTGACAGACAGACTGACTGATTATCAACGCCCAGCCCAAACCAATTGCCCTAGAAGGCTGAAAATTTGCAGGAACGTTACTCATAAGTAGTAGGCGCGTGCTAAGAAATATTTTTCCAATCCGCCTCCATCTTAAAAAATGACGCCCGGAAATGTAAAAAATCTTCTCCATGCAACAAAGTCCGCGCGTTTCAACCGATTTCAAAAATATTTAGTACACTGGTTTCCTTTAACCTATAGATGGGCTGAATGGTCTTTAAGGTTCGATTTGTTGCCATCTTTTTAAATGGCGGCCAAAAACTTAAAAACCCTTCTTTATGGAATAATGTCCCGACGGGCTGACGGGCAACGCCGAGTGCCTTCGCTCCTAGGGTGCTACAAAAATAGTAGTCATCAGTAAAATCTACCCATTCTTTATATCCTTTTGATGGAAGTTCTTATTACACGCGAGCGACGCCGCTGGTAACAGCTAGTACGTAAATAAGAATTACACTTCTGTTTTCAGGTGTGGCTCGTTCTTTTATTGCTATTACTAACTTGCATCTTGTTATACGTGTTCATTGGGCATAGAGCAAATCAGAGATCAAAAGTTAAAAAATTATTGAGTAAAGCATTTATGGTGTTTATGGCGCCTCTGTTTAATACATGTGAGTGTTTTATTTATGTCATTTATTTTTAAATATAAATTATGATAAAAATATTTAGGCTGTCTGGAGTATGAAAAAGAAGGCAAAAGACTGAGCCAACGAGTTTTAATAAACTTTTGGAAATTGGGTTCACGATTCGTATGTTTGGCGCTCTCGGCTGTCTTGCTCTCTTTTTTAATCGTCACTAAACCAGGAGACTACATTAGATCATTCCATGACTTTGAAAAATTTCCCGAATCTATTCCATTAATAGAAAAAGGCACGTTATTATCTGACTTTTTACAGGTATTGTATATTTTAGTAATACCTCTTTCGGGCTACAGTTTCAGTACTCCGCTCCTTAATTCTTTGAAACAGGAAAAAAAAGTCGCCGATTAGGTCTGGTCATGTATTTGAACTTGTAATTATTGTTTCAAGAGTTTATTTGGTCTAAGCAAGAAGTGATATCTAGTTTATTAGGGAGAAGGTATAAGATGCCTTAGTATTCGTGCGCAATAGTCCCAGTCTCCCTTTCAAAATACAAGGGGGGACGTAAAAGGAGGCCGGGCTATTTTGCCCCTCCTCAGTCGAAAAATATGTAATTTTCGTCATTCGCGTCGCGCTGACGTGAGGTTTCAAGAACCAATGAGATACTGGTTGTAATTTAGAGGCGGGGAATAACTCCGGTCTTACGTTTGGACTGGAGATAAAGCTGGAAATGTGGCGAGTTTATACCTTCTCCCTAATAAACTAGATATCACTTCTTGGTCTAAGTATGACTACTTGGTCTTAAACTTGATAATATGTTTAAGGTTTGTTTTCGTAGTTTCAAACTTTGCTTCTTATTTAATTCATATTTTAGTTTGGAAATTAAATGAGTTTACTCATAAATGTTACCACTTCTATATATGAAATGAAATGAATTTTTATTGTGCATATAAAAAACTTATAATAACCATAATAATAATAATAATAATTATGATATTATTTTTCATTCTTATGAATTACGTTCACTTTTAATTTCCTTCTTTGGAGATGAGCAACGTACGAGGGGTCAATAAAATTTGGCGCAAAATGCAAATTAATTTAAAGCAATCACTCCTGCCATCTGTAGTTCTAAAATCGAATGACACGATATCAAAAATCTTAAGGCGTAATGATTTATTTATGATAATGGAATATTCTGGTGGAACTAAGATTTTGCATGATCGGTATAATTATCACCTACCTTGTGGATTTCACATTACATCTCTTAATGATTATGGGATGTATTACGCTTTCGTTCTCAATAAATACTTGCCTTCAGATATTAAAGAAAGTCTAACATATTTGTGAGTATAGGTTTTCCATTTTTGATAAGAAGAATTTAAAAGATTGCTACATTTAACATCAAACTCAAAACATTTTCCGTTAATTTTATTAAATACATTTTCATAAGTTGACCTGCTACGAATAATGCTCCTCTTTGATAATCGAAGCGTTTATGTTTCAAAATCCGCCGTTGGGAATTGAAGTCAATAAGGAGTCGTGAGTGAGTAATAGGCTTAGCAACTCAACTTTTGGGAACTTCCAAAATGGAATAAATTAAAAATAATCCGAACAGTTATAGTGCTTTTATTATGATTTTGATGTGGCAATATCTTTTGATCCCCTAGCTGTTTAACATTTATAAATTAATTTCGTCTTTTGACATATTTTCAATGTCTATTATTGCAGAGCTATTAACCTAGTTGAAAATGGTCTCATTGCGCACGATGTAGGTAGAGAGTCGGTAAACTTCTACCTATGCCTCCAAAGATGGGATGAGCAGTCAGTTACTCAAATCGAATTGAGCAAATTGCTCGGAGTTTTTGTGTTTTACTTTAGCGGATTATTGTGCGCGTTTACTTACTTTTTTAAACAAGAATGTAAAATATTTTGCTGCGAAAATGTTCGTTGCAATTAATATTATGCCCCTATATGAATTTGCTCCAATTGAGAAGATTCAACATTTAACCACATAATATATATCCTTAAAGCAATGAATCAAATTCCACATTGAATATATACATCAGATAAATCAATATGTATAGCAACGAAAGAACAATAAGTTTTCTAAACAATGTGATACTGTTTACCATTTAAAATCAACTGGAAAAACATTTTTTCCACATAGTTTTTCTATCCCTCAAGATTAACATTTCATATTTGCTTCCCTCATTTCATCAAGACCTCTTCAATCGTCGAAATTCGAATTCTGCGTAATTTTCTGACTAAAATATGTAAACCACTATTTTCAATTTTGCATCATAAAAATAGAAACTAGGCCAATAATTTTTTTTTACTTTAAACAGAAGTGATATGAGACCAGAAGTACTGAGCTAACCAAATTCTTCACTCGGCGAAAGTGAATATTCTTGATAACACACCAACGGTTGGCCCTCTGGTGGCGGTTTCAGAATTTCCCCTCCAAAACGTGAGACGCTCGCGGTGGTAGACGACCGAACTAGATTCAAGCACCCGCGTCCTTGTTCTGCGGCTTTAGGGAAGGGGGTAGGAAATGTTTTTGGAACTCTACCAATTTTATTTTCTCAGTAGTGTAGGCGCGTGGGAAGCGGCATAAAATCCTCAAATTTGTTCACTAGGGTTGGTACCGGTAATTGGGAACACTTTTTACAAATCTTTGAATAACTTCGGTTGCGCTAACGTTAGACACCTGAAACTTTCAGGACATGAAATTTGATTCCTTAGACACAATTCGCTGTGATTTCAGCTTTTTAACTCTTTTAAATTTTGCACAATATCCTATTTCCAAAACCCCTTAGAGGAACCCAAATGTGAACAATCGCTGGTAAATGTAAACACCCTGACCCTAAATAGTGAACGCGGGACCCAAATGGGAACACTAATGCTAATCGAATGGGAGGAATTAAAAAGGCCCTAGTTAAAAAGCTACCATTACGTAGGGCCTAAATTCATGCACCCGGATTAAAGTTTACGCAGATTTGATAAGTGATAATAGGATAATATAGTTAAAAACAATACCTGAGTCAAAATGCTCCATAATTTGTTGAGAAGTCACATTTTATTCAGCCCCTAGCATAACAGCTGACTCGCGATCCCGCTTTCGCGCCCAATCAGTAGTGGTAGCTACGGCCCTCTTACGGCTAAATTGATAACTTTACTAAAGGCGCGAAGTTTGAGTATTTTTTTGGGTCAATGATGTATTTTAAAGTTAATATTATCCGAAAGTAGCTCGTTTACACCACTGTTACGTTTAATCTTTTTGTAAAATAGCTGAAAAAGGATTCGAATTAACCTTGAAACGTCGTGTTCACATTTGCAATTTTTACTTGGTTTTTTCCAACTCTAGTTTTGAATCGAATTCCGAACCGAAACCAGAGATTTTAATATCAATTTTATAGCGAAAAACGTGATCTATCCAATGGTTAAAGGTTTGTTATCGTGGGATTATTGTAACTCTCGCTAAAGCTTATTCCCCGATGGTATTGTATTAAGAAACACCTAAAATTGGCATCAACTTAAGTTGATCAGTCCGAGTTGGTGCGTATATTGGTCCGTATCTTTCATCCGCGTATTCCTACAATATTCTAACCATTTTTATCGTATTACTCGATATTCAATCTACAAATTGAGCCCTTTAAAAATGAATTTGAGCTGCCCAAAAATTAGTTACAAAATTTTAAAGAAAAAGTGTTCCCATTTAGAATCGTTCCCAATTACCGGTACCAACCCTAGTGCCAGGATCTACTATCAATGCTAGAGCCCTTCACTTCTAGTCTCATCTCACTTCTGCTTTAAACTATAATCACACTTACTAATCGTGATGTAACAGCCTAGGGCAATGAAAAACATTGTTTTTTGCGAATTTTAAAACTATCCCATCAGGAAATCTCGAGTTAATCTTATGAAAGCTGAATATTTAAGGAAAATACGAATTTCTTGTAAGACAGCAGGCATTCTCCGCTTGTTTCTATATTTATCTAAAATTTACGAAGTTAATAATTGAAGTAAAGATAAAATACGTAAGCGAAAAGCAAGAAAAATTATCCTAACTTTTGGTAAAGATACATGAAAAGGGAGTTTGAACACGCAATAGGAAGGCCAACTCATGCCAAGAGAAATACCATTTCTACTTATAAATACAGAAGTATATATAAAATGGTTAATAGTTAATCTAGCCTGGGAAACGGTGGTAACATTTCATGTTATCCAATTGGGTTAAGTGATTATCGATCCCAAACCACCTGTAACATTTCACGTAAGTAATAGAAATTGACAGCCAAGCGCGAGAGCATAAAATATTTATATGGTTTTTAAGGTTATACGCTAACTCAATTTACCATGCCGCGGCTGCTTGAGATGGGATCCGCCTAGCAACATGCATGCTAAATCATTTCAATTTCATTTGAAATTTGTAGTTTTTTCTGGAGATATATCTTGGATCGACTGTGATGATTGAGTACTATTGATTCAGAAACAAACATAAACAAAACGGACGTCGAACAAGGTAAATTGAACCAAGTTTCAATTAAGCATTTCAATGAAACATTTTATTTAATACTTTGCATAAAATTTGCATTGATTCAATAGGTGAATATATAAAGTATTTAGTCTTGCTGAACTTGTTAAAAAATAAGAAATCGTCATCACAGTTGCGCTCGATTTTGCACGTGACGTAAGTCTGGATGTAGAATGCTCGCGAGGAAATTTTTTTTCACACAAAAACAAATTTCCTCACGTGCATTCTTTCCATGATCTTACGAATTTAAGCACGAGCGTCATTTCTCCAGACTAGAAACGTCACTCGTGACGATTTGTTATATTTTTCAATTAGTTCCTCCTACTTTATGTATTTACCTATTGAATTTTTCAAACTGCTTTTTATGATTTTGCCTATTAGAAATTTATCTTTAATACCTACACGTACCATTAGACCTATTAAATGGTCTGATAACATATTAACAAGCTGCCCGAGATGTACATACATATGTAAAACTGATGTAGTATTTAAAAGTAAAATTCTTAGATTAATTAATAGCAACTTGTTAATACTACATCGCACATCGTCACGCTTCTATCCTCTAGCGCTGAAAACATTCAATGCTAAGGGCTTCACTCTGTATTATTTCAATTTGCCTTAGGTTGAACATTCAAAAAGTTTGTAATAAATGCTAAGAAAAATGTCAATTTTTCTTAGTTTCGGTCTTTCGGATTTGATTCAAGTTGGAACGGACACAAAAAGTTGTAAAATCATCTTAAAAATATAATTATTTCTGTAGTATTCGGCTAAATGGATTTCTCTACCGTATCAATCATTAATCGAACTCTTCTAGCTGCAATATACACGGTAGGATCTGTTTTGAATGATATTGAAATACGCATTGCTCTGTAAGCTATCAACCCTAATAGTTTTTCAAACGTTTACACGTGAGAGAAAGGCGCGACCTTTGGCCTCTAGATAAAAATGCCCCGATATAGGCAAAATGTGCGGTTTTCTTACCTTCCGTCCCACTGAACCGATTCCCATTGGACAGAATCCCACTGAACCGAATCCCATTGGACAGAATCCCACTGAACCGAATCCCATTGGACAGAATCCCACTGAACCGAATCCCATTGGACAGAATCCCACTGAACCGAATCTCATTGGACAGAATCCCACTGAACCGAATCCCATTGGACAGAATGCCACTGAACCAAATCCCATTGGGTCAATGGGACGATAGCGATAAGCTTACCAATGGTTTTAGTTTGAACTGGAATTTATACACGCATAAGAATATTATTTTAACTCTGCATATTGATACATAATTATCCCGTATTCAATTGAAGAGTTGCGATAGTGTCTTTTGGACCCTCAGATTTTTTTTTTTGAGAAATTTCCAAAACAATGGTGCAAATTTTTCAGATACGAGTTGTAGCAATTCTATTTTGTTTAAACAGTGGACGCCATGGATTTCATACAAGAAGAATGAAAGGCGGGAAATATGGGGTTTACGCGGCGTAATGGTAGACCTTTTGGAACATTTTATGGAAAAACTGAAGATCAGGTAATCATCACACTTATATGCATTTCTTTATTCTGTGCTCCATAACTCTAACTTGATATTTCAAAAATGTACAACAGATTTGATTATATTGAAACTCCTGATGGTGTTTGGGGTGAACGGCTTCCAAATGGCTCATTTAATGGCATGATTGGAATGGTACACAGAAATGTAACAGTAAAGTTTCTAAATGGTTGAGACAGAGTTTACTCATAAAACCTTATAAAATGTCAAACACCGACTAAAAATATATTTTGAATTTGCCTTTATTTTTTTGCTTTGGGCATGGCAAATTCGAGTACCTATTAGAACATTTATTATTTTCGTTTCAATTGCGGTTTCGTAAGATTTAACAAAATTCTTACTCTGAATAAGTAATTTTAAAAACGGAATTTGTTATAAACGTTTAATAACAAAGATATTAAAAATTTATGTGTGTTTTTAACGATGTAAAGAAGCAAACTTTATTATTGAAATTTTGATGAGACCAACTTCCAAGAGCAAACTAAAGGGTTTCAGAGTACACGACTTGCAAAACCCTTTAATTTCAATTGATTAACAATAATAAAAATGTAATCAAGCTAAATCAAATTATAAATGCAGGAGGTTCACGTTGGTGTTGGTCCGTTCATTATGGATTATAAAAGAAGTACCGTGGTAGATTACACGAGCCCCATATATATGGATTCGATATCAATTCTCGTGGGGAAACAGAGTCCGAAGAACCCACTTTTTCCTGTTTTGCAAGTATTTCACGGAACGGTAAGCATCACTGTTAATTGTTGGAAACAGAAATATGTTAAAATGTTTATTGTTTCAGGTCTGGTTGGTTCTATTTTCGATATTAATCAAAAATGTCTTGATTATAATCAAGACCTAAAAAGTATCGATAAGACTGAGGTTATCACTTGTCTGAAGGATCAGATATTAATTTTTCTTTAAAATTGAAACTTAAATGCATGCTTAAGAAAAAACAACGTTCCATTACCGTTTTCCGTTGAAATAAATTATTTTACTGGTAATCAATTTCAAAAATTTACTTATCTCGGCTTTTCGACCACAATTCCATTCCCCGAAAACATTTTATCATTACATTAATTACTTTTGGGAGAGTACGTGTTTGGTTTTTGCGTTTTAAAAGGTTCCTAAAGACGATACATCCCCATTCGTGACCAGCACGCTTCGCAGTGGAACATTTTAATTATTCTAAAACCAATGGCGCCAAATTCAATAGGGACAGTAACATTTTTACTCGCGGTTTTGCAAAATGATGTAATATCAAGTGTACTTTAGTGAACCGTCGTATTGTTCTTTCTCATAGTTCAGGTCATGATCAGTGTTACTGCCCAATTTCTCTCTCTAGTTTCTAACAATGGTTAGAGACTATTTGATATGGCACGGCACAACGTTATATACATTTGTAAATTCTAAGTAGCACAAAAGGAAAAAGAATCCATTTTTTTATATTTTGGTTTGAAATAAATAAACTCATGATAGTAGTTATAACGAACCGAAAGTCAAGGGAATGGCACCGGCAATGAGCAGCAAGAAGAGATGAAAGTTTGCTTCAAGGTAGCAGAGGGACATGGTAGTGAAAATAGTAATCTAGAATTTTGTTCGTTCAAACCTTATTATATCATGAAATATTCAAGTGAGGAGGCGGCACTACCTAGAAAGATTGATTTTGGCAGATAACAGCGAAAAGAATTATGTTCTACACACATATGGGAGAGTTTCTGGGCCACAGGTCGCACATGATGAAATTTCAACTCCAGTTTACATCTGTTCGTACTAGTAGCAGGTTAAGCTATAGTTTGCTCAGGTCCTGTTAGTCTCGAAAGGGTTATATAGTCCTTGTAACTTTTAAAAGGTTGTTGTCATGGCTTAACAGACCGCTATTACAGTTTTTTATTGTTTTATAGGTTATTTTGACACGTTATCTCCCAAAAGTAATTAATGTAATGATAAAATGTTTTCGGGGAATGGAATTGTGGTCGAAAAGCCGAGATAAGTAAATTTTTGAAATTGATTACCAGTAAAATAATTTATTTCAACGGAAAACGGTAATGGAACGTTGTTTTTTCTTAAGCATGCATTTAAGTTTCAATTTTAAAGAAAAATTAATATCTGATCCTTCAGACAAGTGATAACCTCAGTCTTATCGATACTTTTTAGGTCTTGATTATAATCAAGACATTTTTGATTAATATCTGTTCCTTCAGTCTTCATTTTAATTAACAAAGCAGAAACAAATATATATAGGGGACCATAACTTTCGCTCAATCAGACATTTATTTATAATGATACTTCAAAAAAAACGTAAATCAATAAAAGTTTGTATTCTTATTGTAATTAACATAATGCAATTTTTTACAATCATTCATTGAAACGCGAGGCGCCCCCTAAAAATTCCATAAATAGGACCAAATTGACAATTTTACAAAATTTTTAAAAATGCTGATTTATAACCG
This sequence comes from Phalangium opilio, assembly GCF_054372755.1. Lineage (NCBI taxonomy): Eukaryota > Metazoa > Arthropoda > Arachnida > Opiliones > Phalangiidae > Phalangium > Phalangium opilio. The sequence goes on from NW_028324144.1 coordinate 5,662,378, forward strand.
TTTATCATTTAGCTCAAAATTGTCATAAGCCCAATATGAAATTCCGATATCCTTAAAACTTCATAAAGACGATCCGAGATTTTCAATTTCACACTTTTTTGTAGCATAAACTAACGTCTGTTTGATATGAAGCTTAAAACCTTAAACAAAATATAGTCAGGGCTACCCTAAAAGTTCACCAAGATGATCCAAGATTGTTAATACGCCTAAAAAGTGCCATCTTCAAAATATGTAGCCTGGGAAAAGAGAGCGTGATCGAGTGGGCTATGCTAGTGGTTGGAAGTCGCGGGGGTTGGGACAGTGATAAGGAAGTTGAGATGGATTGGAAATGATGATGGGCGACCTGCGGCACCGTATCTCTCCCTATGTACCCCGCCCACGCCCCTACCCTTCGGTAGGCAATTGCTAAGTGCTGCCGCGGAGCACCATTTTATTTGTATGAGAACTAGCTTCTATTTTGAAGATAGAGGGAGCGCCCTTTACAATTTCGTCCAGTACGACCCTACCTAACCGCTGAGGATGCTGAGAGGACTATGTTGCCGTAGGTGGGGGTACACAGGCAACGCTATAGGTATGGGGGTTTCTACTCCATTCCTCTCTCCTTCAAGGTTGGGACTCCAGGCATAGCCAACTCCATCACGCACTCGACAACGCAAAGCAACTCGCGCCAGCGTGGGAAATAAGGCGGTGACACAGGGCAAATGACCAGTTTAAAAATTCCCTGGTCCAGTTCAAAAATTAAATCGGAGGGGGGTCAGTGGTCCACGAGACTACTAAGAAAGTTCATGGGTAATCAGACTCCACACATTAAAATTCTAATATTTTAATTATCCACTTCTTTAGTTTAGCAGACTACGTATTTTCCGACTGCCGAGAGGCGAAATAGCCCGGCCTCCTTTTACGTCCCCCCTTGTATTTTGAAAGTGGGACTGGGACTATGGCGGGCGAATACTTAGGCATCTAATACCTTCTCTCTAGTAAACTAGATATCGCTTCTTGGTAAAACTTTATATAACTGAAACCATGAGTTTATAACATATGTTCCAAAACAAGCTTCATACAACTTTTGGAAAACAAATTTCCCTGAGATTTCCAGGCTTTTCCCCATATACTTCCCTGAGTTTTCCATGTTTTTCCCGTATATGGAGTATCCCATGGAGCAAATGTTAACAAAGGAGGGAAGGGGCAATTAGGACTATTACATAATCAAAGGATATCCCCGTATCTCTAATAAAACCAGAGTTACGAGCTTCCAAAATTTAGTGTAATGTTAATCCTATGGAGGAGGAAAAGTACCTACAATTACCCGGGGCAAGTACCTACAAGCACCCGGGGCAAGTACCTACAAGCACCCGGGCAAGTACCTACAAGCATGCGGATCAAGTAGCTACAATCACCCGGATCAAGTAGCTACAATCACCCGGAGCAAGTAGCTACAATCACCCGGAGCAAGTAGCTACAATCACCCGGAGCAAGTAGCTACAATCACCCGGAGCAAGTACCTAAAAGCACCCGGGGCAAGTACCTAAAAGCACCCGGGGCAAGTACCTAAAAGCACCCGGGGCAAGTACCTAAAAGCACCCGGGGCAAGTACCTACAAGCACCCGGGGTAAGCACCCAGGAGCACCCAGGGCAAGTACCTACAAGCACCCGGGGTAAGCACCCAGGAGCACCCGGGGCCAGTACCTGCAAGCCCCCGGGGCAAGTACCTGCAAGCACTCGGGGTAAGCACCCAGGAGCACCCAGGACAAGTACCTACAAGCACCCGGGGTAAGCACCCAGGAGCACCCGGGGCAAGTACCTGCAAGCACCCAGAGGCACCCGTGGCAAGTACCTGCAAGTACCTACAAACACCCACAAGTACCCAGGACAAGTCCCCACAAGTACCTTCAAGCACCCACAAGTACCTTCAAGCACCCACAAGTAACCATAAGCACCCAGAAGTACCTACAAGTACCTTCAAGCACCCACAATCAACCACAAGCACCTACAAGTACCTACAAGCACCCACAAGTACCCACAAGCAACCACAAGCACTCACAAGTAACCACAAGCACCCACAAGTACCTACAAGTACCTACAAGCACCTACAAGCACCTACAAGCACCAACAAGTACCTACAAGCACCCACAAGTACCTACAAGCACCCACAAGTACCTACAAGCACCCACAAGTACCTACAAGCACCCACAAGTACCTACAAGCACCCACAAGTACCTACAAGTACCCACAAATACCTACAAGTACCCACAAATACCTACAAGCACCCACAAATACCTACAAGCACCCACAAATACCTACAAGCACCCACAAGTACCTACAAGCACCCACAAGTACCTACAAGCACCCACAAGTACCTACAAGCACCCACAAGCACGCACAAGTACCTACAAGTACCCACAAGCACGCACAAGTACCCACAAGTACCTACAAGTACCCAAAAGTACCCACAAGTACCTACAAGTACCCACAAGTACCTACAAGTACCTACAAGTACCCACAAGTACCCACAAGTACCTACAAGTACCTACAAGTACCCACAAGTACCTACAAGTACCCACAAGTACCAACAAGTACCTACAAGTACCCACAAGTACCTACAAGTACCCACAAGTACCTACAAGTACCCACAAGTACCAACAAGTACCTACAAGTACCCACAAGCACGCACAAGTACCCAAAAGTACCTACAAGTACCCAAAAGTACCTACAAGTACCCAAAAGTACCTACAAGTACCTACAAGTACCCACAAGTACCCACAAGTACCCACAAGTACCCACAAGTACCCACAAGTACCTACAAGTACCCACAAGTACCTACAAGTACCCACAAATACCTACAAGTACCCACAAATACCTACAAGCACCCACAAGTACCTACAAGCACCCACAAGTACCTACAAGCACCCACAAGCACGCACAAGTACCTACAAGTACCCACAAGCACGCACAAGTACCCACAAGTACCCACAAGTACCCACAAGTACCTACAAGTACCCAAAAGTACCTACAAGTACCTACAAGTACCCACAAGTACCCACAAGTACCTACAAGTACCCACAAGTACCCACAAGTACCCACAAGTACCTACAAGTACCCACAAGTACCTACAAGTACCCACAAGTACCTACAAGTACCCACAAGTACCCACAAGTACCTACAAGTACCTACAAGTACCCACAAGTACCTACAAGTACCCACAAGTACCCACAAGCACCTACAAGTACCCACAAGTACCCACAAGTACCTACAAGTACCCACAAGTACCTACAAGTACCCACAAGTACCTACAAGTACCCACAAGTACCTACAAGTACCCACAAGTACCCACAAGTACCTACAAGTACCCACAAGTACCTACAAGTACCCACAAGTACCTACAAGTACCCACAAGTACCCACAAGTACCCGGGGCAAGTACCCACAAGTACCCGGGGCAAGTACCCACAAGTACCCGGGGCAAGTACCCACAAGTACTTTCAAGCACCCACAAGAACCTACAAACACCCACAAGTACCCGGGGCCAAAACCCACAAGTACCTTCAAGCACCCACAAGTACCCACAAGAACCCACAAGTACCTTCAAGCACCGACAAGTACCTACAAGCACCGACAAGTACCCACAAGCACCCACAAGTACCCGGGACAAGTACCCACAAGTACCTACAAGTACCCACAAATACCTACAAGCACCCACAAGTACCTACAAGCACCCACAAGTACCTACAAGCACCTACAAGCACCCACAAGCACGCACAAGTACCTACAAGTACCAACAAGCACGCACAAGTACCCACAAGTACCTACAAGTACCCACAAGTACCTACAAGTACCCAAAAGTACCTACAAGTACCTACAAGTACCCAAAAGTACCTACAAGTACCTACAAGTACCTACAAGTACCCAAAAGTACCTACAAGTACCCAAAAGTACCTACAAGTACTACAAGTACTATAAGTACCCACAAGTACCTACAAGTACCTACAAGTACCCACAAGTACCCACAAGTACCCACAAGTACCCACAAGTACCCACAAGTACCCAAAAGTACCCACAAGTACCCACAAGCACGCACAAGTACCCACAAGCACGCACAAGTACCCACAAGTACCTACAAGTACCCACAAGTACCTACAAGTACCTACAAGTACCCACAAGTACCTACAAGTACCCACAAGCACCTACAAGTACCCACAAGCACCCACAAGTACCCACAAGTACCTACAAGCACCCACAAGTACCCACAAGTACCTACAAGTACCCACAAGTACCTACAAGTACCCACAAGCACCCACAAGTACCCACAAGTACCTACAAGCACCCACAAGTACCCACAAGTACCTACAAGCACCCACAAGTACCCACAAGTACCCACAAGTACCCACAAGAACCCGGGCAAAGCACCTACTAAAGCTCAAACGCAATGTTTTTCTTGCTTAATATCCCTCTAACGGCGTGAATCACGACAAAAACGCCGTAAGTCCAATATAAAAAATTAGGGCGAAAATGCGTGTCTCTAACAGTGGTAAAACGCCGTAATTCCAATACCCAAAACAACGTAAGTCAAAGTATGTGTTAATAATGATAAAAATCGATACTTAAACTTAATTGATCTTAATGAAACTAAGAAAAGGCACATCTATGGACTGTTATCTTTCATTTAAGATGGTTCCCAAACGTAACGAATGATTAGTTTTCTTTATACACGATCCCAATTAAGGTCATTTTTCAAAAAAATCCCATGTTATGTCTATGGAAGAATATTGTATCTTTCACCAAATGTCTGATTAATTTTATGGATTCTAAAACCACCCTTAACAACTTTTTTCTTTATAGAACTAACTATTAGTTGGATCTCTTTGAAATTTTAACCACATAATTAGGGCCCAAATTTTAGTTCACTGGCAAAATTTCAAAGCAGCAACCACAATACGAAAAAAGTTACGGCCAATCAGAGAACCCTCCTTTAGCATTAGAGGCAGTATCAAGTCTTATCTAAGAGAGCGACCGCTCTCCTAGAATTACTAACCTGCATCTCTTTCTACGTGTTTATTGGACACAAAGCAAATCCGAGATCAAAAATTGAAAATTTATTGAGTAAGGCATTAATGGTGTTCATGGCGCCACTTATTAATACATGTGAGAAGTTCATTTAAATCATAATTTTTTTTTCAATTTTAAATCTAAATTTTGATAAAATTATTAAGGTTGTCCGGAGTTCGAGAAGGAAGGCAACAGACTGAGTCAACGAGTTTTAATAACATTTTGGAAAATTGGTTCCCGTTTCGTATGTCTGGCACTATCGGCTGTCTTGCTTTCCGTTCTAATTATCACCAAACCAGGAGATTTCATTAAATCATTTCACGACATTGAAAGATTTCCGGAATCTTTTCCTGTAGTGGAAAAAAGCTCGAGTATCTCTAGCTTCCTAGAGGTAAAGAAATTTTAAATTATTTCCAATATCAGGTCTGGCTAAAAAATTAGATGTCCTTAAATTTTCTTACTCGTTTGCAATTTTTTTAAATTAAAGCGGCAGTAACCGTCGTATTATGACAATGCTTAAAATAGAATTATCATATACTGTTACGTTGTCAAATTAAATTTATTAAACTTGTATTTATTTAAAATATGACATGAAATTAAAACTGACGCAGAGACGACAAGATTCGCGCTTTGTACAAAGGCATCTTCATGTCTGCCTTAAACGTCCGGGCACAAAGTATTTAGGAAATCTCGTGTTGGTCACGGGTTAAGTAGCGTTTGTGTAAAAATGTCAGCCAAAAAACACCGGGTCCGTTATCACACATACGTTCTTCGTTATTTTTTTTAATGATATTGTCATACATATTAATTTTGTTTTTTTTTAAATATACAGTTTAGCAAAAAACGAGGAATTAATGAAATTTGGAAAAAAATCCAAAACAATCCGGCGGAATCGCTTTTGACATCTGAAGTTCTAGTATCGACGGACACGTCCTCGAAGGTCTTAAGAAGAAATGATTATTTTATGATTATTGAATATTCCGGTGGATCGAAGATCTTGCATGATCGGGCTAATTCCCAACAGTCATGTGGATTTCACATCATGGCTCTTAGCGATTTTGGCATATTCCTCGCATTCGTTTTCAATAAATATTTACCATCAGATATGAAAGAAAATTTTACGTATTTGTGAGTATTTATAGTAGTAGTAACATATTAAAATGGAGTTACAAGATTTTTTATTGTTATTTGTTAGTCTTAAAGTGACGATATATCTGGCCAGGTACCCTTATTAGTTTAGATGTTAAAATAATAGCAAATTCATTAATAAAACATCCAAAAGAAATCTCCTTTTTTAAAAATAAATTTTGATTTGTTGACGAGCTTATTGTAAAACATTTTTTGATAAAAAAGTGCTCAATTTTATGGAAGCTACCATACAACTTGACCCAATAAGAAACACTTTTTTTTTTAACAAATTTTAATTTTGCTATTTTGTTTCTGTATGCAGAACAATTAATCTAGTTGAAAATGGTCTCTTGCTTCGTCAAATTGAGAGGAGCACGGAAAACTTCGATCGTTGCCTCCAAAAATGGGATGAAGAGAAAATTATCCAAATTAATTTGAGCAAATTGATGGGAATGTTTATACTTTACTTTTGCGGATTATTTTGTGGGCTTGCTTACTTCTTGAAAAGAGAACGTAAAACAAACCGCTGCAAAATGGGTCGTTGTAAATAGAAATGCTCTTGAAGATCAGTGCCGTTTTTCATTGACATTTTCAATGGAGTGCCAGCCAAATACAAATTAAAAACACTTTTTACGAATTTCTATAATTTCAATCGGAAAGCTATTTCCGTAAAAATGGTCGAAGTGAGAAATGTAGCTAGCCAATGTAGAGAATTATTATTGGATATTTTTTGTTCATTTAATTAAAACAAAAATACACACAAAACAAAATTAGTTGCAACTGGTCTCCGTCTATTCCAAAATCTGTAGCACTTGCTACCACTTCAGGATCTACTTCCTGGGGTAAAGGTAACTCCGCGATCGTGTAGGGTTACGAGAAACGTCTTGCCACGAAATATCACGATTTTACCATATAGTCAGGCAAGTTCGCTGTTCTTATCCTTTGCTCTGATTCTAAACCTGATATATTAAATTTTTATTTGTCAAATTGAAAGCAATCCCAAGTTCAAAATAAAATTGAAGATATTGCGTTTATTTTTCAATAATGTTATCAGCTATCCCTGATCATATTCAAGTTCACTCGCGGACTTGATCAACACCTTTTTCTTTTAATTCATAATGAACACTAGGGTTTCACTAACACCAGAAGTCCATTAAATTAGCCAGGCTAATTTAATGGACTTCTGCTAACACCCAGCTATTTAAAGTTTTTGATGTTTTTAATTGCTTACTGTATAATTATGAATGAAAATTAAAACCCCAAGTGCAAATTGTGTTGTAGATGTGTATCCTTTTTGAAAACAAAAGTGTTATTTTGTTCCGAAGGTAAAAGGATGATGCATTTGGATAATAGCATTAGAACATTATCATAAGTGTTGCTTTCAATATTTGAGAGAAGTTTTTCAGAGTACAAAAACTGGGAAAAAATGGTAAAACACATTTTTTCCATTTGGGTAACACGATTATAGCAAGAATCGATCTAAACAACCTCAGCTGATTCAACAATGTTTATTCAGTCACACGAAAAATTAAAAGCAACACTCTAACGCTGGAACTCATAAATATATTTAAGTATATTTCACCTAGATACTGGTATTATACAAAGAAAGAAGCCGACAAATAAATTCTTCGAGTCTTAGTACGCGTCTGTGCTTGATATTGGACCGCATAGCCGCGCATATGAAATCATATTTCATACGTTTAAACATTTGTGTATTCTTTTCTGAAATTCAGCTTGAGTTGAAGTTTTTGTTGCTCTCTTCTGTTGTGATATAATTATTCTAGTTTAAACCTCAAGTGCCCAGCACTAATAACGTCAAAAAAAACAGCATAATTGCGGTAGATGTTGAGAAATAATCCATCCCTTATTTTTTTGTGCTAAACTTTAAACGTAAAATGCTACGGATCAATGACCGTTATTGATTTGTTCTATAATTGACTCAAGTCAAGATACAAAAGGAAGTCAAATTCTCATTTTGAAAATAACTATTTATGAGATGTTCGACTAAATGAATATGTCTACTTTATCAGTCGTCAATCGAACTTTTCTTGCCGCAATCAACGAGGTTAGTACTTATTTGAATCCTTAATATAGAATGAAATTTCAGAGATACATACGCGCTAGGACCTATAGATAGAAAAGTATACAGACATTCGAACGATTATTTTGATCCTGCTCAGTAAGAAATTGTATTACGTTAACATGCAGATTGAAAAATAAATAACTGCGAGTGTTTTGAGTGTAGTTCTCTGAAAGCGCTGCTGCAATGGCACTAGCTTCATTAGGGAAGGCAAAAGAATATCACTTTCGGCAAACTACTTTTGGTGCCCCAATAAGAGTCTTAGAGTTATTGTATTAAAATGATTCAGATATCTTATGTAAAAAGTATTTTTATTTTTATAAACAGTGGCCTCCTTGGATTTCATACAAGAAGAATGAAAAGGGGCAAATTTTTGCTTTACATGGCGCAATGGTCAACCTTTTGGAACACTTTAAGGAAAAACTAAAAATCAAGTAATTATCTTACTTACGGCAATGTTTTGTCTGCACGAGACCCCTGCTTTACCAAAATGAATACTCCTTGTCCGACATAAGGGCGTTACGTATGTAATTGATGGTTAGGTCCCTCGAAAGAAAGTTTTCTATCGAAATGTAGTCTTTATAGAATGACCATGTACAATATTATGTTTCTCCTGTTCTCAAAAAATCAACTGTTACCTGAGAAAAACAAATAAGTAAAACGTGTTACAGGTTTCTGTACATTGAGGGCCCTGAAAAATTGTGGGGTGAACGGCTTCCAAATGGTTCGTATAATGGTATGATTGGAATGGTACATAGAAATGTAAGAGTTCAGTTTTCAAGCGTTTGAGCCAGACTTTGTTCATTAAAACCAAACACCAATTACAATTTGTAGGTTTTCAAAGGCTTGTGTTGACGGTAAAACTCGTAATCGCTTGATTTTCACCCTCAGAACTCGCCTTTGAAAAGTTTTTTTATGAAAATTTATAGAAAAACGATGGCAATTCTTTACCTATAGATTTTCACGTTTAAAAATATTTTATTTTAAAAGTCGGAATGTTTTTTCACATGGGTTTTTTTTAATCCAAAATTTTAATTGGTTGTTTTGATGATAGCGTCTGGCAAGTGCAACTTAGAAGGTCTCACAATTTTATGCCGGAATTGCTGGTGGTTATTTCAAAAAGAAAAAGCCTGATTTGCTAGAAAATGAGCCAGTGACTTGTGGAACCCTTTAGGTTTAATGTAAAAATAGTATAAACGTGATAAAACCCAGCTAAATTATTAATTTAGGAAGTTCATGTTGCTGTTGGCCCGTTCGATGTGCATTTTGCAAATAAACGGGTCGTAGATTTCACGACTCCTCTGTATCACAACCATTTATCAATTCTCGTGGGGAAACAAAATCCTCAGAATCCACTTTTCCCATTTTTAGAAGTATTTAATGAAAAGGTAAGCAGCGATTTTTAAAGACGTTAACTGAGGCGAATCGAAGCAAACGCATTTTCGCTTATATTTATTAAAATTTTTTTAAAGATATAACAGTTTTGTATTAACAATTTTAATATAAACTTAAAGTTTAAATTTCAACTGTTCGAGCGAAATTTAGCTATAGGTTTTGCCAGAAGTGGGATGATACTAGAAGTACTGAGATAACCAAATTCTTCACTCGGCGAAAGTGAATATTCTTGATAACACACCAACGGTTGGCCCTCTGGTGGCGGTTTCTGAATTTCCCCTCCAAAACGTGAGACGCTGGTGGCGGTAGACGGCCGAACTAGATTCAAGCACTCGCGTCCGTGTTCCGCGACTTTAGGTTGAGGGGAAGGGGGTAGGAAATCCCCTCGACCAATTTTTCTCTCTCTAGTGTAGGGGCGATTGAAGCGGCATAAAATATTCAAATTTGTTCACTAGTGCCAGGATCTATTACCAATGCTAGATCCCTTCACTTCTAGTCTCATCTCACTTCTGGTTTTGCCAATTAGCAGGTTCTGGAGTAAAAGCATCATCAACCGTGTTTTTCAAACCAGTTAAAACTATTTTTGTAGCATTGATATCTTCAATAAGACATCACTACAAGGAAAAGTAACTCTACTACACGGGAAATAGCTCTTGACACGCCCTACATAATACATTGTGCATCCCTTTGAAATGGAAGTTAGATTTATTTATATTTTCAGGTCTGGCTAGTTCTTTTCTTGCTATTACTAACTTGCATTCTGTTCTACGCGTTTATTGGTCATAATGCAAATCCGATATCGAAGGTAGAAAATTTATTGAGTAAGGCAATTATGGTATTTGTGGCGCCTCTATTTAATTCAAGTGAGTGGTTCATTTATCATCTTTTATATTATTGTATTAAATATAAATTAGTACATGAATATTTAGGCTGTCTGGAGTTTGAGAGGGAAGGCAAAAGACGGAGTCAACGAGTTTTGATAACCTTTTGGAAACTGGGTTCACGATTCATATGTTTGGCGCTCTCGGCTGTCTTTTTTTCCTTTTTAATTGTCAATAAACCAGGAGACTACATTAAATCATTTCAAGATTTTGAAAGGTTTCCGGAATCTATTCCTCTAGTGGAAAAAGGCACGGGTTTCGCTGAGTTTCTAGGGGTAATTTTTATTTATTCATATCGGTTTAAACTGACATAAGGCATATGAATCATGCGAAGAAACTCGAAACAAGGACACACTTCGCTAATTTTAATCTTTGTTTCAATCGTATTTACATTAAAATTCGTGTCTATGCAGATGAGCAAACTACCAGCGCTTATTGGAATTTTGAACAAAGTCAGAAGCAATCCAGTGGAATCAGAATTGCCTTATGATGTTTTCGTATCGAACGAAACTATATCGAAGGTTTTAAAACGAAACGATTTGTTTGTTATTATCGAATATTCTAGTGGAATTAAGGTATTACATGATCGGTATAATTCAAAACTACCTTGTGGATTTCACATTACGTCTCTAAGTGATTTTGGCACGTTCTACTCATTTGTTGTCAATAAATATTTGCCTTTAGAACTTAAAGAAAACTTAACATATTTGTGAGTATATGAAGTAATACAGTTTTAACGTGTATGTGAAAACTAGAATACAACCTTTGAAACTCCATATTAAAATGCAATACTTTAATCTCTTTTATATGCAGATCAATCAATCTAGTTGAAAATGGTCTCTTGGCACACGATATTGATAGAAGCTCGGTAAACTTCGAACGTTGTCTCCAAAAATGGGATGAAGAGAAAATTATCCAAATTAATTTGAGGAAATTGATGGGAATACTTATTCTTTACTTTTGCGGATTGTTGTGTGGGTTTGCTTACTTCTTGATAATTGAACGAAAAACTTACCGCTGCAAAACGGGTCGTTGTTAAGAGGTATATACATGAACATTCTCTCGGAAGAAAATTTTGAGCCAATATTATACTCTCTTCTATTTTCTCTTGATAGTACTCTTGGTTTGTGAAGCCTATTTATTAAGTTTTTTTTTCCAATAGAAAACTCTGACTAAACTAAAACATTATATTCCGTTATATGTAGGGAAAAACCCTTCTTCATTTTTTTTTGTGTCAAAAGGTTAGTTATGAAAAGAAAAAATATAGAAAAACCTCCCATTATATACTCTTTCAAATTTTAACTCGAATAGGAAATTGTAAAATTCATTTTGAAAACAAATTTTTTTGCACTATTCTAGTAAATCGATTAGTTCCCCTATTTTAAATCTTATTAAAAATTTATCAATTTTGGCAGTTTTACTTATCAAGATCTATTTGGGTGGCAGCTTCTTTGCTTAAAAACGTTCCTAACAATAAGGATAATTTATTCTCTCTCTTCTTGCAATACATAACCTATGTACTTGTACTTTAAACTTCTAAATTAAAGTTTTTGCACGCGATTTGGCTCTAGACTCCGAGGGGGTAGACACTCTGTATCTCTGTGTACACCTGAGTTCAAAAGAGTTCAGCTTTGACAGTGCATTGAGTCCAAAGCCTTTGGAACTCACAGTTCAGCTTTGACAGTACATTGAGTTCAAGACATATTGTACACCTGAGTTCTCAAGTGTCAACCCCCTCGCTAGACTCCCAAGGTCTTCTTCTTTTTCCTATTGCAAATGAATGCACTTCGTGAGAAAGTTAAACGATTAAGTTGCGCCATTTGGCAAGAATGTACAGAGAGTAGAGCTGTTATTATATCTGTCAAGTGACTAAAATAAATGTCTTTTTCTATCGATTTCGAGTCGTCATGCGCGTTTGGTAACTGAATTTTCCAGAGCATTTCTTGTTATCGATAATGTTTAACGGTGCTGAACGACCTAGTTTTCCTTCGCTAGTCGTCAACTGTTTGTTTAAGTTTCTTTGCATTAGCGATTCAGGAGAAATATATTTCACTACTTGTTTAGGTATGGTTTAAAAAATTTTTATATATGTTTTGGGATAGTATTTTCAATCCCAGTATTCAGTGAATGATAATAATTTTGTGAATAACGTTTAAAAATTTAACACCAAACTTCATTTTCTTCAAGATTGAATAGAATCAACGATGGTAAACATTATAAATTGAATAATGTAAAATTTGAAGCAACTTTTAGATTATTTACAGTCATGTTGTCTAAATCCTTGAAAATATAACAAGATAATATAGTTGCAAATATTTGTAGGGTCAAATGGTTTCTTCTGAATTTATGTAGGTTGTAGCTCGGTGTCTTGTGCTAAAGAAAGAACCACAGCATAGGCAAGGAATTTATTGCGTTCTTGCTTTTCTATTTTATTTCTTTTCATATTTTCCTCCTAATATCCGGTTCACCGTATTTCAACTATCATGATAGCAAAAAAAGATGCTGCTCGCGCTAACCGGAAATCTTTCAAAGCGAGAACACTCCAGCCAAACCTTCTGCTCCCCCTCATTATACCCTCTTTGGAAAAAAGGTTACACTAAAGATAAATATCTGAGCCTACGAAAATAACATTTATTGTCTACCTCTGCGGTATACTATTGGAAAATTCGAGAGTCTAAATCAGAGCGAAAAACAAATCGAATTACATTATCAAGTTTGGGATACAAAATCCACGATCTCAAACTTGAAAATTCAAAAAAAAAAAAATACTATAAAACCGTAAATGCCTCAAATCAAAATATTTCTTCAGAGGAAGGCAAAAGTAAATGCCATATAAAGTAGACCGTTGATTAGTCGACCAAAATAGATTTAGAGAAAAGCATCTTTCAACTCTAGGGAAGACTGTTAACTGCACCAGTGGTCGGTAAAACGTTTAATAAATGTTTGGCCCACTAAGCGAAATATCGCTGGACGTTAAACCTACCACAGTGCTGTGGTTTGTGTTTTTTCTGTTAGTCTTTTTTTTAACATGTAAAAACGATTGGATAAGAGCTGCTTAAAGTGTTAATTATTGATTATTTCAAGATATAACTCGAGTCAAAATTCACTTAGTTATATGCGATATTCGACTAAATGACTTCGTCCACCTTACCAATCGTCAATCGAACGCTTCTTGCCGCGATTTTCAAGGTAAGAAGCTCTTATTTAATATAATACTGAAATAAATCGGGGCGCTTCATTTATAAAAGTCGATTTGTTATCGCATGGTGCCCTTATGTAAGTGGTGCTAGTGGGAACCTCTTTTCAGAAAACACATTCGTCATAAGAGGGAGGGAATAAGAAAATGTTTCTCTCTCCAGTCAGAAACATCTAGCTTTCGAAACCGTTGAGTTTAAAGAAATATCCGAAATTAAAATAAAAACGAAATACTATATGCAATAACCACTTTAAGTAGCGTTAACTTTCATGAAAACCAGGCCTAGCAAGTTTGGCATAAATTTACTAACAATACTTTGCAAATATAAAGAGAAACTCGCAGTTAAAATCAATACGTTTCTAAAAAATGAATTTAAGCGATTTTTAAAATAATATTGGTTATTAAAATTAAAAAAAAATATCTCTCAACGGCTGGACATTAGACTCGTTGAAGGAAGCCATTTTTTACGGAAACCTTAGGTTATCATCATAGATAACTTAAGTTTTGCGAGAGTCCTTTGGCTTGGATTTAGACCTAGTTTCCTGATGCAATGACAATAAAGCTTCCTTATGGGAAGGTGAAAGAATTTCATTCCCTACAAGCGTCCCTACGCCTCGGAGAATTATTGTATTAAATTTACATGTACATTTTTAATCAACAGTGGCCTCCATGGATTTCATTCAAGAGAAATGAAAACGGGAAACCTTTTGCCTTTGAAGGCGCAATGGCCAACCTTTTGGAACATTTTAAGGAAAAGCTAAATATCAAGTAATTATCTCACTTACGTCAATGTCTTGTATGCACACAACCCATTAAGAGTGACGTTTGACGAACCAATCGAAGAGGATGCCAGAAAATGTTTGTATTAAAACCTAGATGGATGCTTTAACCTGTAATACGGAAACTAGGAGCTAGTCTGACGTGTGTTGGTGATACATAAGGGGGTGTTAAGTATGTAATCGATGTTTTGGCTCTTCAACTGTACCTTCTTTACCAGTTGAAACAAAAATTCTCTCTTCGAAATGTATATAAATTGACAATGTGCAATATTTTGATTGTACTGTACTCCATAAATAATATTACGTAATGTTACACAAGAAGAACAAAAATTTAAAACGTTTCAGGTTTCTTTACGTTGAGCCTCCTGACCAGCTGTGGGGTGAACCGCTTCCAAATGGTTCGTATAATGGTATGATTGGAATGGTACACAGAAATGTAAGAGTTCAATTTTCAAGTGTTCAAACCAGATCGTATTATAACAGGAAGGGCGCGTGTTGACAGTAAAATTCGAGCAGGCGAATTTCTCGAATGCCCTTGATTTTTACCCTAGGGCCCTGCGAATCGCCGATTTACTATTCGACAAAGTGTATTTGTCGAATAGTAGGATTCGATTCGTTAGTTTCCACCTCAATCGAAGTTTCGACAAATAGTTGCGTTCGAATCGAATACTCGATCCACATGGTTTCGAAATATAGTTTCGAAACGAATATTCGCCTCTGCATGACTACTGAAATACGATATATCGTTTCGAATATCGAATATTACAGTTAAATATCGTTATTACCATAATAACCGATCCGCGGGGTCCTATTTTACACTCAGCACGCACCTTCTTAAAGCAGCTTTTAACATTCATATATTATGCGAACATTTCTAGAAAAACGATAGCAATTCTTTCTCAAAACAATTGTGCAACTAACAATATTTTATTTTAAAAATAATGTTAAGCTACAAAGAATGGATTCACGAGTGTTTTTTAAAAGCAACTTAATTATAAATTTGTAGTTTTGATGATATAGTCTGACAAGTGCATCTTAGAGGGTCCCACTAGTCGTGGGACGATTACAAAACGTTTTAAACCGCTGAATCGCTGGTGGATTTTCATAAAGATAAAAGACTGATTTTCCAGACCATGCTCTAAGGACTTGTGGAACCCTTTAGGTTTAATCTACAAATAGTATAAACGTGATAAAACTGAACTAAATTATAAATGCAGGAAGTTCATGTTGCTGTTGGCCCGTTCGATATGCATTTGGAAAATAAAATGGTCGTGGATTTCACGACTCCTCTCTATTATAATCCGTTATCAATTCTCGTGGGGAAACAAAATGCGCAGAATCCACTTTTCCCATTTTTAAAAGCGTTTAATTTAACGGTAAGCGACATTTTATAAAGGGGCATTGAAAGATATTTGTTCCTTGTTCGCCACTTTCGCAGTAAGCGAGGCTAATCGAAGGAAACGTACTACGGAGAAGAACAACACTATACTTCAGGGAATAGTAACACAAGTACAGGGAATAGTAACACAAGTACAGGGAATAGTAACACAAGTACAGGGAAAAGTAGCACTAAACTACAGGGAATAGTAACACAAGTACAGGGAATCGTAACACTAGGGCAGGGAATAGTAACACTAGGGTAGGGAATAGTAACACTAGTGCAGGGAATAGCAACTCTAGTGCAGGGAATAGCAACTCTAGTGCAGGGAATATCAACTCTAGTGCAGGGAATAGCAACTCTAGTGCAGGGAATAGCAACTCTAGTGCAGGGAATAGCAACTCTAGTGCAGGGAATAGCAACTCTAGTGCAGGGAATAGCAACTCTAGTGCAGGGAATAGCAACTCTTGTGCAGGGAATAGCAACTCTAGTGCAGGGAATAGCAACTCTAGTGCAGGGAATAGCAACTCTAGTGCAGGGAATAGCAACTCTAGTGCAGGGAATAGCAACTCTAGTGCAGGGAATAGCAACTCTAGTGCAGGGAATAGCAACACTAGTGCAGGTTATAGCAACACTAGTGCAGGGAATAGTAACACTAGTGCAGGGAATGGTAACACTAGTGCAGCGAACAGTAACGCTACTATAGGAAATATAGTTCTAGACACGCCCCTACATAAGGCAATGTACATCCCTTTAACATGAAAGTCAGATTTATCTTTATTTTCAGGTCTGGCTCATTCTTTCATTGCTCTTGCTAACTTGCATCTTATTCTACACGTTTATTCCGCATAACACAAATCAGATAACAAAGATGGAAAATTTATTGACCAAGGCATTTATGGTGTTTATGGCGCCTCTTTTTAATACAAGTGAGTGGTTTATTTATGTCATTTCATGTTAAATATAAATTATTACATTAATTTTTAGGCTGTCTGGAGTTTGAGAGGGAAGGCAAAAGACGGAGTCAACGAGTTTTGATAACCTTTTGGAAACTAGGATCACGATTCATATGTTTGGCGCTCTCGGCTGTCTTTTTTTCCTTTCTAATTGTCAATAAACCAGAAGACTACATTAAATCATTTCAAGATTTTGAAAGATTTCCGGAATCTATACCTCTAGTAGAAAAAGGCGCTGGTTTGGCTGACTTTCTAGAGGTAGAGAATGTTTTATTTATTCACATCGGTTTAAGCACACATTAGGCATGTGAAATATGCGAAGAAACTACGAAACGAGGATATGTTTTTCTACATAAACCCTTTGTTTAATCATATTTGCATAAAATTCCTGTCTATACAGATGAGCAAAATACCAGGAATTATTGGAATTTTGAACA
Organism: Phalangium opilio; assembly: GCF_054372755.1. Taxonomy (NCBI): domain Eukaryota; kingdom Metazoa; phylum Arthropoda; class Arachnida; order Opiliones; family Phalangiidae; genus Phalangium; species Phalangium opilio. The sequence continues at coordinate 5,679,650 of NW_028324144.1, forward strand.
AAGTACGAAAAAATCCAATGGAATCAGTCTTACCGTATAAAGTTTTAGTATCGAATGACACCATATCGAAGGTCTTAAGACGAAGCGATTTCTTTGTGATAATGGATTATTCTAGTTTAACTAAGATTTTACATGATCGGTATAACTACCAACTACCTTGTGGATTTCACATTACGTCGCAAAGTGATTTTGGCACGTTCTTCTCTTTCGTTGTCAATAAATATTTGCCTTTAGAAATTAAAGAAAACTTAACAATGTGAGTATATGAAGTAATACAGTTTTAACGCATATGTAAAGATTATATTTAAAAAAGTGCAACCTTTGAAACTAACTAAATATTAAAATGCAATACTTTAATCTCTTTTCTATGTAGATCAATCAATTTAGTTGAAAATGGTCTCATAACACATGATGTTGATAGGAACTCGGTAAACTTCGACCGTTGTCTCCAAAAATTGGATGAAGAGAAAATTATTCAAATTAATTTGAGAAAATTGATGGGAATGTTTATTCTTAACTTTTGCGGATTGTTGTGTGGGTTTGCTTACTTCTTGATAATAGAACGTACTACATACCACTGCAAAATGGGTCGTTGTAAATAGACATCTACAAGTACATGCTCTCGAAGTTAAATGCTGTTTTCAATTGTCATTTTCGAAAATGATTTAAAATGGAGTGCAGCTTAAGGTAATGAACAACGTTTAACCAATTTATAAATTTTCAACAGAAACCTATTTCTGTAAAAGTTGTCGAAGTGTGTAATGTAGCCAATGTAAAATATTAGAGTATATTATTAATTCATTTAACGAAAACTAAAATATGCACGAAACGAAATTAGTTGCAACTGGTCTCCATCTAGTTTGCAGAAATCTGTAACACTTGCTACCACTCCAGCACCTACTTCTTGGGTAAGGGTAACTCCGCGATCATCTAGGGTTACGAAAAATGTCTAGACAAAAAATATAAGGACTTTTAAAAAATAGTCACGCAAGTTCGCTGTTCTTATCTTTTGCTCTGATCCTAAACCTGACATATCAAATTTTTATTTGTTAAATTGAAAGCAAACGCAAGTTTAAGGTAATACATTACATATATATTAAAATTATAAAGAAAACTTATGCGTAAAAAATTGCTAATTGTACAATTTTACAATGCTGGAATCATTTATAACATTGTAGTGCGTCACCAGATGGCGTAACAGAAAGAAATGACAAACTAACCCTCTTTGTCACTAATGTTTAAGGCTCTATTTAAAAAACATTATAAATAGGGAATATAAAAATGTTATTAGTATTTTAAAGTGCAATATAAAGTCGTCTCGAACCAGCTGAAATATCATATTCTAGTCATAAATATGCAATTCTTTTAATAAATACTACTTACAGCTAATAGGAATCATTGTGTTTCCATTTTCCCTACGTGTCTAAGCGGGTTTGTAGGAAGACCAAGACTAATCATTTGTTATGACGGATTTTATGACACGAATAATTAATCTCGCTGCGTGTTGAGCCCTGCTTGCGGGCCTAACCTCTCGTTTCTACGAACCAATGAAATCCCAGTCAGAATTATAGTGCTGCGCATTCAGTTTCAGCGCTTCAAGCCACAAATCAGCTTTGGTGTTATGTAATCTTAACACTCATGTTGGCAAACTAAGAATATCGTTGAGGTGAAACGAGACGATAGAGTTTACACTGCAAACCGGTTCTGAATGTTGCTATGCGAATATAGGGTAAACAGTTGAGGCGTAGACAACTGAGCAACTACAAACACATAAAGGTTATATCTCTCCAAAATTTATACACTTCATTTCGTGTTCTTTTCCCCATTGACTGATTTCCATGTGTCCAAGACATATCCATATTGGATGTAAAATGTCGTCTGCTTTACTGTATATTCGTTATCCTTGGAATAATGCTTTAATAATACCTAAATTTTTACTTTAATAAAAAATAAAAATAATTCCATATCTTGGTATATAAGCTTGTAATAGTAGTCCACCTCTTGACTCGGAGAGGTGAAATTTTTGTTTTTCCAACTTGTTTTTCTATTGCAAATGAATACAGTTCGTCAGAAAGTTACTCGATTAAGGTTAAGAAATACTTTCACTCGTGAAAACTTTATCAAGTTGCGCTACTTAATGACAGGAATGTAGAAATTGTAAAAGTGTTAATTATAGCAAGCTGTCAAATGACTATATGCTGAAAGACGTAAAAGTTCTAAGAGCACGCCTTTTTCTTTCGATTTAGCCTCGTCATGCGAGTTTAATGACTGAGTTTTCCAGAGAAATTCGGGGAAAGGGTAATGTAGCATATCGATGTCCGTTTCCTTTTCTAGTCAACTGTTTATCTGAATTTCATTACTTCTTGTTTGGGTATGATCTAAAAATTACATTCGAATATTCAGTAAAGATTAGTTCCCATTTGACCAAAACAATGCGTAAATACTTCTGCGGAACGCAACCGAATATTGGTGTTTTATTTTCTCACTGATTTCGACAAAAAAATATTTTGAAGACCCATCAAAATCCGTTTTATTAAACCTACCAAAGTTCTGTACTTTCTGTCAGCTCTATTTGTTGGTCAGATATGTAAAAAGGTTTGCATAAGGGCTGCAAAAAGTGTTAATTATTGATTTTTTCAAGATTTGACTCAAGTCGGTATTTTCGCATTAAGTCATACTTTGCGCTGTTTGACTAAATGAATTTGTCCACCTTATCAATCGTCAATCGAACACTTCTTGCCGCGATATACACAGTAAGCTCTTATATATATAATAATGAAATAATTTTTCCACCTTTTTTTTTTATAAAAATCGGTTGTTCTGCCATGATCCTATTAAGTAGATGGTCCAGGTGGCTGCCTGGTTTCATGAAACACGTTTGCCACAACGGGGAGGGAGTAAGACAATGTTTTTCTCTCAGCAAAATTTTCAGCAGACAGAAACACGTTGTTTTTTAAAACCGGTTAAGTTTTAAAAATAAGAAAACTATGTGCAAAAGCTACTGTAAATAGTCGCTACTAACAGCTTTTCACAGGAAGTCATATTCCTCCTTGGAAGGCAAAATTGAGCCAATTTCTCAAATTATGTCTGGGGTAAAAAGGTGATTGACCAAATGAAACGATGATGAAACGTCAGTTATTGCGTCAGGAGAAGTTTATATGTTGCACAGTTTATTTTCCATTCTACAGTGGGTACTAGTTTTGCCCCTTCGGGAGAGTATAGTGTGTGTTGACTGTCTTTGTAAAGAACGAGCTAGTTACAAAAAAATTTAATGGAATGATTTAAACTCATTTTCGAGGCCAACAATTTGCTTGAAAATTTAACTTCTGATTTAAATAGCGTTGAGATCGCGTTAAATTACATAAAAACAACGACTAGCAAGTTTGGCATAAATTTATTCAACATTACTTTGTAAAGAAAAAGAAAGAATATCAGTACATGAATTTGAGTGATTGTTTAAAAAAATAGTTATTGAGACCAGAAGTGAGATGAGACTAGAAGTGAAGGACTCTAGCTTTGGTAATAGATCCTGGCACTAGTGAACAAATTTCAGGATTTTATGCCGCTTCAATCGCGCCTACAATAAAGAGAAGAAAATTGGTCGAGTTCCAAAAAAATTTCTTACCCCCTTCCCCTCAACCTAAAGCGGCGAAACACGGACGCGGGTGCTTGAATCTAGTTCGGCCGTCTATACCACCGCGAGCGTCTCACGTTTTGGAGGGGAAATTCTGAAACCGCCACCAGAGTGAAAGAAAGTGAATCAAGAATATTCACTTTCGCCGAGTGAAGAATTTGGTTAGCTCAGTACTTCTAGTCTCATCTCACTTCTGTTAAGTCTAACAATATTACAACTCAATTGCTTCACCTTGAACTCGTTTATGGAAACCTGTTATTGTCATGGCGCATTGACGCATTATTTTTTAAGCAACTGTAGGAAAAGCACTGCCTGGCTGCTTTATCAGTATATTCTTAGCAAATGGTTCGATATAGGTGAACAAAATGTTTCTTCAAAAATATTAGACATCAGTTAAACCTACTAGTTTCTTACAACGTTTGATTTAATTTTTAAGATAAGATAAAATGAAATATATTGTTTTAAACAGTGCCCTCAATGGATTTCATACAAGAAGAATGAAAGGGGAGAAATATATGCTTTACATGGTGCTATGGTCAACCTCTTGGAACATTTCATGGAAAAATTAAATATCAGGTAATCGTCACACTTAAGGCAGTGTTTTATAAAGAAGACGTTGGATACTTGGAATGTTCTCTTGTCTATAGCAAGTATACTACTGTACGCTGTCCGTGTACTTCAATTTTTTTGTTTTAATATTATAAAATAGAATTGGTTACGTTGAAAGCCCTGATGGGTTTTGGGGTGAACTACTTCCAAATGGTTCATTTAATGGCATGATTGGAATGGTACATAGAAATGTAAGTATTCAGTTTTTAAATGTACGAGAAATACTTTATTGATAAAAACCAAGTATAATTGAAGTAACTGATTAAAAACTATTTGAAATCGTATAAATTCCTTTTAAACTATACAGTGTATACATATTTCGTATAAATGTTTCTAGAATAATGACGGCAATTCTTTACCAAGGCATAATCGATTATCATACATTATTTTTTATGGGTGATTTCTCATGATTAACAACTTGTTATCCGGAATATACGAATTTAGACATGGAATCATTTATTTACGTTCAGTGACAATGGTGTATCGATTTTACACAAATGGACTGGAATGGAGATAGGGCGTATGGTTCTTTCAGGGCAGCACCTCTCTAGCGCCACGCCACGACCAATATAGAGACCTTTTCGACTTAAACCATAGAAATAACATGATATATGAGTCGAAGAATTTCCGTACTCTCCCGCTAGGAGCGACGACAGGCGATGCCATTAGAAGAACTGGGGTTTTAGTTTATCATTCCAGTTCATCTGTTTTTAATGGTCTTAGTTTTTATCAATGTCAAAACATTGAAATATATCATTGGTTTTTGATATGAACGTTTCTCCATTGCAAAGTTTTGTTTTCCACGAGTCACTTGAGGGGGTGAAATCCTTTAACCCGCCCGTGGTGAGGGTATACCTCCATTACTTCTGTGCTAGCTATCGCAAGAACTAAAAGCTAGATTATCAAGTGACTTGCGGAGCCATTTAATTTAAAAACAAAATTGCATAATCGTAATGAAACTGAGAAACATTTTTTAATGCAGGAAGTTCATTTTGCTGTTGGTCCGTTCTCAATTACTTATTTTAGAAACACGGTCGTAGACTTCTCTAGTGTTCTTCATATGGATTCGTTATCAATTCTCGTGGGGAAACAAAATCCGAAGCACCCACTTTTCCCATTTTTGGAAGTATTTAATGGAACGGTAAGCACCATTTTATAAAGTTGGTAATAATGGGATGAGTATAGTTTCAAGAAAACCTTCCAAAGTGAAAACTCAAAAGCCTATTGGTCTACTGCTTTTTTTGCAATTTCCCTCTTTCATTACTCAACGTCATCCATTCCACAACCCAAAAATATGGAGATCACGTCACAAGATCTTCTCGCCAATTCGATCTCCAGTCCAGTTAATCCCCGCCTCTAAATTACAGCCAGCGTCTTATTGGTTCTTGAAAACTCACGTCAACGCGACGCGAATGACGAAAATTACTTTTTTTCCGACTGAAGAGAGGCGAAATAGCCCGGCCTACTTTTACATCCCCTCTTGTGTTTTGGAAGGGGGACTGGGAAAATGGCGCGCGAATTCTTAGGCATCTTATAACTTCTCCCTAGTGAATTAGATATCGCTTCTTGGTTTAACATAAAAATATAATCGTAAGCCGTTATAAAAAATTTACGTTTCCCAGAACAGCTCCTAAAGGAAACGTATTAAAGTTCGTTTTCGGTGTTATTCTTGAAATTTTCTTAATAATCTAGTATGAAAGATAAATCAAATGAAGGTACAAAAAAATTTGCGATTTAAAATAATATTCTGTGATTTAAAAACCAATATGCGATACAAAAATTTAATAGGGGATTTCGAAAAATAAATAATACGCGATTTAAATAACAAATATGCGATTTAAAAAAAACCAATACTCGATCTAGTGAACTAATATGCAATTTAAAAAATTAATTCGAGATTTAAAAACAATAATAATATGCTCTTTAAAAACCCCATTAATTGATCGAAATTCGTTTTGGGTAGTGAGTGGGTACAGCAGAGTTTGGTCGTTCTAGTATGGCTTCCGCCAATACCCCTTTGTTACCCTTTTTCTTACGGAAGTCAGTATTATTTCTTTTCCAGGTCTGGTTTGGTCTTTTATTGTTATTCGTAGCATGCATCTCCTTTTACACATTCCTCGGGCATAATCGAAATCCGAGATCAAAAATAGAAAATGTATTTAGTAAGGCGTTTATCGTGTTTTTGGTGCCTCTGGTTAATACATGTATGTGAGTCTTTTATTTTTGTCATTATAATTTTATATTTTTAATCTAAATTTTTTAAAACTTTGAGGCTGCTCGGAGTTTGAGAGGGAAGGAAAAAGACGGAGCCAACGAGTTTTAATGACATTTTGGAAATTATGTTCGCGATTCATATGTTTAGCATTCTCGGCTGTCTTACTTTCTTTTCTAATCGTCACTAAACCAGCGGATTTCATTAAAACATTTCAAGATTTTGAAAGGTTTCCCGAATCTCTTCCATTGGTAGGAAAGGGCACGACTGTCCCCAACATCCTAAAGGTAATTTTGATTTATTTGAAACATCAGTGCCGACTAAAATTTTTAGTAATATTCAAAAAACTTCCAAACACCTATATACTATTTCTTACTCACTATTCATGTTACCGGAAGTAAGATGAGATTAGAAGTACTGAGCTAACCAAATTCTTCACTTGGCTAAAGTGAATATTCTTGATAACACACCAACGGTTGGCCCTCTGGTAGCGGTTTCTGAATTTTCCCTCCAAAAACGTGAGACGCTCGTGTCGGTAGACGGCCGAACTAGATTCAAGCACCCGCACCCGCGTCCGTGTTCCGGGGCTTTAGGTTGAGGGGAAGGGGGTAGGAAATGTTTTTGGAACTCGACCAATTTTTTCTCTTTAGTGTAGGCGCGATGGAAGCGGCATAAAATCCTCAAATTTGTTCACTAGTGCCAGGATCTATTACCAATACCAAGATCTATTACCAATACTATAGAGCACTTCACTTCTAGTCCCTTATTTTACTTCTGATGTTACTAGATAATTGAGATTCTTTTTATTGATACATTTACAATTTATGACTTTATACGAAGGGGTGGGCCTAAACGAGCACGAAGCTAAATATTAGGTAGTAATGTTTTCTCATTGCCAGACGGTGAATGAGGCATGAAAATGTTTGACTTGATCTGTGAAGATATAAAAGCAGTTGTCAAATTGTTTACGTAATTAATTTGATTAGCATATGCTTATAGTGTAGAGGGCGAATCGGGAAATTATGCTCTGAAAAGTTATCACTTTCGTCATTTTTTGGAAAACCAATAGTTGGCTATATGTTTTACTTTAACCATAAGTTTATAAGGTATGTTCCATAAGTTTGCCACTGGTTACTGAGAGCTTGTCATGAAGTGACGTAGTAGAAACGTCATAGATTCTCGTAAAGCGACACCTAGTGAGGCCATGTCAATACTGACTAAATAGGAAACCGATTGTAGTCAGTTCTCGTGTCGTTCTCGAACTAATTCTCAGTAAGCCTCTTGCGTTACGAAGTATAGGACGTGTCACACTTACGGAACATATCTTATAAACGCATGCTGTAACTGTATAAGATAAAACTGATTAAACACGCGCGTAAAACATACTACCAAATTATGAAAGGAAACGCATCTGAGTACTTGATTTTTCCCCCATTTTAATGATTACATTTTCTTTCAACTTTCTTCTTTTTAGTTCAGTAACTCGCAAGTGGTTAACAGTATTTGGCTCAAAATTCAAAACAATCCGGTGGCATCACTCTTGCCAAATGAAGTTCTTAATTCAAATGACATGATGTCAAAGGTCTTACAACGAAACCATTACTTTATAATTATGGATTATTCTATTTTAACTAAGGTTTTGCATGATCGCTACAAGTCCGAAGAATCTTGTGGATTTAATATTACGCCCCTTAGCGATTATGTTATTTTCTACGCATTAGCTTTCAATAGACATTTGCCTTCGGACATAAAAGAAAGTTTATCATATTTGTGAGTATTCAGTTTTTAACAAATATTGAAATAGAGTGAAACCTTCCACTTTTAACAGTCTATAATAATTTTTAAAATAAAATCTTACATTTTCTATGTTTTATGTGTCCAAAGGACCATTAATCTAGTTGATAATGGTATCTTGGCCCATGATGTTGAAAGAGGCTCGGAACATTTTGAAAGTTGCGTCCAAAACTGGGACGAAGAGGAAATTGTTCAAATTGATTTGAGTAAATTGCTTGGAGTGTTCATTTTATACTTCAGCGGATTGTTGTGCGGTATTGCTTACTTCCTGATAATAGAATGTAAAGTATACAGTTGCAAAATGGGTCGCGGAGATTAGATTTTTACATTAGCCTCATCTTAAAGAAATTTCCATTTTGAAAATTGACTGTGAAACTCAAAACCAAAGACAATTTGTTTGGAAATTTTTTCTGTCATATTTATTCTCCGTTCTCGAAGTATACTCAAGATCACGCGCATTTCATCAACGCCATTTTATTTTCCTTGATATTTAGGTCTACCTTTAACACTTTTTATACGAACAACTCTCAGCTTTCCCCACTTTTTTACTTCGTAAAACAAGTACAGTACCTTTACCAAATAGTCACGCAAGTGCGCTGCTCTGATCCTAAACCTTTATATATTATTAATATATATATATATATATTAATAATAATATAATAAAATAATGTTATTAATATTGTGAAGTGCAATATAATGTCGTCTCGTGCCAGCTGTCATTAGCAAACAATTCGTTTAATAAATGGAAATAGTACATACCATTAATAGGAATCATTGTGTTGTCATTTTCTCAACGTGGCTAAGAGGGTTTTATGACTGATTTTACTTCACGAATAATTCATCTCGCTGCGCGTTGTGCCATGCCTCACATTGCTACCGACCAATGAAATCCCCGTCAGAATTATATGGCATGATGGATAGTACCCACGCTCGGCCCACAAAAATTACATAGAAATTAATATGTGGCAAAATTATTCCTATTAGCTATATGTATTCCTAGTCTACCAATTTCAATTTGTATACAGAGAAGTGAAACTTCCAATTAATTTTTTTTATCGTTGCTTTGCTCGTTTATAACGTGGATCGATATGGACCAAACGTGTATCATTTCAAGAATAGTTATTTCGTGCTGCCATAAATGATAAGCAACACTCGAACGCGAAAACTGGGAAAATAAATATACGTTTTGTCTGACTCTGCGCTAAATATTATGGAACTACGTTGGTTTGAAACTCGTAATTTTATTTAGGGCATCAAAGAGGTTTATTTTGACATTTTATCGTAATATTACCCATATTAAACCGCGACGTAATCTAAAACATTGATATTCCGGTAGATGTTGGGAAAAATTTCTTGAGCAATCTTTGGGGCCATAAGGTTAGTCATCAAACGTATCGATCAAAAATGTACATTTGCTATATATATTTTTTAAATTCACTGAAGTAGAATTTAGTAAATTTCATTTAGAAAACAAAATTTTTTGTACTATTCTACCAGGGATAGATTTAATTTTAGAAATAGGAATGGAGAACAGAGTAATGTGGGCGCGCGTCAAGGTCCCGGACCCCCTTCCACGGGACGGAGGGGTATGAAAGAAGAGGCAGGTCATAGCGACAGAGGTAAAAAGGCATTACGTATTTTTCTCCGTCCCCGTCAGTAACGTTATCAAAACGTAGTTTAAGTGAGCCAATAAGATAATTTAAACTTTTCGTTACGTGTTGGAGGGTGGGGCTCTATACTGGGCCATGAGTCGGGTTGAAGTAAATACTAACCGTTCTCCATTCCGACTTCTAAAATTAAATCTATCCCTGATTCTACTAAATGGATTAGTTCACCTTATTAACCGCATTATAGGAGGCAAGTTCTTTTTTTAAATCATATTAAAAAAATTTAAAATTTTTGTAGTTTTATTTAACAAGACTTATTTGGGTGACAGCTTCTTTTCGTAAAAACCTTCTTAATAATAAGGGGCCTTCTTCCCCTCTCTTCTTTCAATGCATTTGATTACATTGCCTGTGTACTTTTGCTTCTAAATGAGCATTTTACACGCGTTCGGGCTCTAGACTCTCTGTGGCAACACTTTCGACAGAAGGAGGCAAAAGATAACGTCATATTAACTAGACCGTTTTTTGGTCGACAAAAAAGTTAGAGAGAAAAGTAACTTTCGACTCGTAAACTACATACTAGGCAATAAGGAGGGCTTTAAACGCACCAGTGCTCGCTAAAACGCTTAATAATTTCATGAATTTCTATTTGACATACTAAGCGTAAAAACGCAGGACGTTAAACCTAAAACAGGCTTTAGTTTCTGTTACTTCTGTTTGTCCCCGGTTAAAAATGTAAAAAGAGTTGAATAAGGGTTATTAATTTTTTTAATTATTGATTATTTCAAGATTTGACTTAAGTCAAAATTTTCGAAGGAAGTCATTACTTGAGATTTTCAACTAAATGAGTTTGCCCACCTTACCAATCGTCAATGGAACTCTTCTTGCCGCGATAGACCCGGTAAGCTATTTATTTAATTGATCCTTTGTCTTCATTTATAAAAATCGCCATGTTATGCCGTAGTCCTAGTTGCAGCAAAGAGGGCAGAAAGAGGGGCAGTGGAAGGCTTGGCTGGAGTGTTCTCGCTTTGAAGGCTTTCCTCTAAGCTTCCAGTGTGCGCGCTCATTTTTCCTACCCTCTTATTGGTCGAAATACGGTGAACCGGATGTTAGGAGGAAAATATAGTAAATAAATAAAAAAGAAAAGCGAGAACTGAAAAAATGCCTTACCAAAGCCGCTATCTTCAACTCCTCCTCTTTATATACCCTCTTTGGTTGCAGCCTCTTTTCATGAAACACTTTTGTCACGAAGGAGAACGAGGGAGAAAAGGTTAAAGAAAATTCTTGCTAACACAAACATCTAGTATTCAAAAGTTTAAAGAAATATCCCAAATTTAAGCAAAAACGAAAAACAGCCGCTACTAACAGCTTTTCTCAGGAAGTCATAAATTTAGCTATAGTTTCTGAAGCTCTGTCCTGTGTAATAGAAGGATGGGCCAATAGAAGTATTAAAGACGTCTACTATCGCGTAAGCAGAAATTTATATGTTGAGCAGGGCTAGTTTTGCTCCGTCGGATTAGTGTGTGTTGACTGTTTTTCTCTAGACTGCTATGACTTCTCTCTCATAAAAACATAACTTTTAATTAAAACAGTAGCGTTGAGAACGCATTAAATTTCATGGAAACAAGACCTAGGATGTTTTTCATTTTATTAAACACAAGCTTTTAACCCGCGGCGTCGCTCGCGTGTAATAAGAACTTCCATCAAAATGATATAAAGAATGGGGAGATTTTAGTGATGGCTAATATTTTTGTAGCACCCTAGGAACGAAGGCACTTGGCGTTGCCCGTCAGCCCGTCGGGACAGTTTTCATTACTTTTCATGCGGACATTATTCCATATAGAAGGGTTTTTAAATTTTAGGCCACCATTTAAACAGATGGCAACAAATCGAACCCGAAAGACCATTCAGCCCGTCTATAGGTTAAAGGAAACCATTGTACTAAATATTTGTGAAATCGGTTGAAACGCGCGGACTTTATTGCAAGGAGAATATTTTCTTACATTTATGGGCGCCATTTTAAAAGATGGCGACAAATCGAACCCGAAAGACCATTTAGCCCGTCTTAAGGTTAAAGTAAACCAGTGTATTAAATATTTGCGAAATCGCTTGAAACGCGCGTACTTTATTGCAAAGAGAATATTTTTTACATTTCTGGTCGCCATTTTTTAAGATGGCGGCGGATTGGAAAAATCTTTCTTAGTACGCGCCTACTACTTATGAGTAACGTTCCTGCAAAGTTTCAGCCTTCTAGGGCAAGCGATTTGGGCTGGGCGTTGATTATCAGTCAGTCTGTCAGTCAGTCAGTCAGTCAGTCAGGACTTTGATTTATATAGATATAGATAGATTAATTTGTAAATATAAAGAAAAAAATTGCAGTTAAAATTAATATGCCTTTGTATCATGAATTTGAACGATAATTAAAATAACAATAGTTATAAAAACAAAACAAAAAAAAACCAACAATTGCATCTTGGACTCGTTGGAGGAAGCCATTTTTTATAGAAACCTGTTGTTATCATAACTTACTAAAGGGTTGCGAGAGTGGTTTTGCTTGTAGTTAGTTTCCTGAAACAAGTAGTACTCCTGCAGAGCTGCTGCAATAGAGTGGTAGAATTTCACTCCCGGCAAGCGCCATTTGTAGCGTTAATAAGCTTTGGAGAGTTATTGTATTAAATTTTCATGTATATTTTTTATCAACAGTGGCCTCAATGGATTTCATACAAGAAGAATGAAAATGGGGAACTTTATGCCTTTGAAGGTGCAATGGCCAACCTTTTGGAACACTTTATGGAAAAGCTAAATATCAAGTAATTATCTCACCTACGTCAATGTCCTGTATGCATGCAACCCATTGTATTGATGTTTGACGTACCAATCGAGGAGGATGCCGGTAAATGATTGTCCTAAAATCTAGACTTTTGTTTCAACCTGTAATATTTCATCTCGGAGCTAGTCTGATGTGTTGTCTCATCCAAAATAAGACCCCTTCTTCGTAAGGGGTGTTAAATATGTAATCGATGTTTTGGCTCTTCGACTGTACCTTCTTTACCAGTTGAAACAAAAATTCTCTCTTCGAAATGTATATAAATTGACAATGTACAATATTTTGATTGTACTGTACTCCATAAATAATATTACGTAATGTTACACAAGAAGAACAAAAATTTAAAACGTTTCAGGTTTCTTTACGTTGAGCCTCCTGACCACCTGTGGGGTGAAAGGCTCGCAGATGGTTCGTATAGTGGTATGATTGGAATGGTACAAAGAAATGTAAGAGTTCAGTTTTCAAGTGTTGGAACCAGACTTTATCCGTTAAAACCAAAAACCAATTATAACCGGTAGGTTTTCAAAGGCGTTTGTTGACGGTAAAACTAGAACACACGAATTCCTCGAACCCATTTGATTGTTTCCCTTCAAAAACCAGCTTTTAGCAAACATACATCAAATGAATATTTCTAGAGAAACGATAGGAGTTCTTTACAAAGACAATTTCCAGTTTAAATATATTTTTAAAAATATAAATCTAAATGCATTTTAAGCGATGAGTGAAAAATTAATTATTCTCAAAGTCTTTTAAAAACCAAATAAGTATTTAAATAGTGGTTTTGATGATAACGTCTGGCAAGTGCAACTTAAATTGTTCCACAGTCGTGTGCCGATTATTGAACGTTTTAACTCGCTGAATTAATGGCGGATTTTCCAAGAGCTAAAAACCTGATTTGGCAGGCCATGTGCGAGCGACTTGTAGAACACTTTAGGTTTAATCTAAAAATAATATAAAATTAATAAATCTGAGCTAAATTATCAATTCAGGAAGTTCATGTTGCAGTCGGCCCGTTCGATGTGCATTTGGCAAATCAACAGGTCGTAGATTTCACGACTCCTCTGTATTATAATCCGTTAGCAATCCTCGTAGGGAAACAATATCCCCAGAACCCACTTTTCCCATTTTTAGAAGTATTTAATGGAACGGTAAGCATTATTTTATATAGATGTTAAGAGAGGCAAGAAATAGTAACGCTAACATAGGCAATACAGTAAATATAGTTCTTGACACACCCCTACGTGATGCAATGTACATCTCTTCACCACGAAAGTTAGATTTATTCATATTTTCAGGTCTGGCTCGTTCTTTTATTGCTATTACTAAGTTCCATCTTATTTTACTCGTTTATTGGGCATAACACTAATCCGATATCAAAGTTAGAAAAGTTATTGAGTAAGACAATTATGGTATTTGTGGCGCCTCTTTTTAATACAAGTGAGTTGATCATTTATCACCTTTTATATGAATTTTTAAACATAAATTATTATAATTTTTTTAGGTTGTCTAGAGTTTGAGAGGGAAGGCAAAAGACGGAGTCAACGAGTTTTAATAACCTTTTGGAAACTGGGTTCACGATTCATATGTTTGGCTCTCTCGGCTGTCTTGCTTTCCGCTTTAATCATCACTAAACCAGGAGACTTCATTAAAACATTTCAAGATTTTGAAAGATTTCCGGAATCTATTCCTATTTTAGTGCAAGGCACGGGTTTGGCTGAGTTTCTAGAGGTTGAAAATTTTGTATTTATTCATATCGGTGCAAACAGACTAAGAAACGAGGATACATTTGGCTACTTTTTCCACTCGTTTGAATCATATATACATAAAATTTCTGTATATACAGATGAGCAAAATACCAGGGATTATTGGAATTTTGAACAAAGTCCGGGCCAACCCAGTAGAATCAGTCTTAACCTATGGTGTTTTAGTATCGAACGACACTATATCGAAGATCTTAAAACGAAGCGAATTCTTTGTGATTATGGAACATTCAAGTTTAAATAAGATTTTACATGATCGGTTTAACTACCAACTACCTTGTGGATTTCATATTACGTCGCAAAGTGATTTTGGCACGTTCTACTCTTTCGTTGTCAATAAATATTTGCCTTTAGATCTTAAAGAAAATCTAACATATTTGTGAGTATATGGTGTATTTCAGCAAATACTATATTTAAATACAGTTTGACCCTCATATTTATGAGTGTCAATGCTTTGAAACTATCGGCGTTTTAAAATGCTATATATTAATCTCTTTTATATTCAGATCAATCAATTTAGTTGAAAATGGTCTCTTGGCTTACGATATTGATATGAGCTCTGTTAACTTCGAACGTTGTCTCCAAAAATGGGATGAAGAGAAAATTATCCAAATTAATTTGAGTAAATTGCATGGAGTGTTTATTCTTTACTTCAGCGGTTTGTTGTGTGCTATTATTTATTTTCTGAGAAAAGAAACAAGAATATGCTGCTGCAATAACATTCGCCGGGATCGAGTGAGAAGAAGCAAGTAGTGTTTTGAAACTGGTCGTGGAACCAGTTCAGTCAAATGAGAACTGGTCAATGTCCTCTTTCGCACTAAATGTGTCGTATTGCAGCGTGGTGTTTTAATGTTATTTATATTAATTTATATTGTAGTAAATAGTTTGTTGGGTCGGTTTTCATTGACTATTAGTAATCTGTCACCATGGAGCAATATTTGAAGAGACCTAGCTTCGATATAACGCACATTCTGGGAAACTATTTGTGTCAATCCCATAATGGTTAGGCTTGAATTTTGATTTCGAATTGTACATTTCTATAAAAAAGTATTATTTATTAATTATTAATATTAATAAAAATTTAAATCAACAGTTAATTACTTAATATCCCAGAAAAATGTTTGCCAATCGGCGAAAAAATCAATTATATGCTTTATATGAATAAAATTCTTCAACCATATTTAATATCTTTCTTAAAAATATAAACTTTAGCATTAACATTTTGTTGCAGGAAAATACATGTTTACAGACTGCTATGTGTTTTGAAAAGTTTTAATCATATTGTCGGTAAAAAAGTGTTCATGTTCGTTACTTACTATATTGATATATTGATTCCTTTCAAATTATATAAATCATCCTTTCATTTCAACTTTTCGCATAATCCTAATTTAAACATTGTGTGGAATAAGTTGCGTTTGGTCAGGAAGTTAAGCAGTTAAGGTGAAGAAATACTTTGAAGCTTGATTACTTTTATCGATTAGCAATTTAGCATTCCCAGTTGGCAAAATGTTAAAGACAATTCAGAGTTAACAATACATAATGCTAAGTTCTTTGTTTCTATTTTGAGTCGTCAGGCCAGTTTTGGTCAATTTTCCAGCGCATTTTAAATTCAGGGCAATGTTTCAAGGTAGTTAAACAATGCACTTTTCCTAGTCACCCATTGTTCATTTATATTTTCTGAAGTGATTCAGGCGAGTCTAACATCTTATTTGAATATGGTCTGAATGATTCCATGAAGGGAATTGTGGCAATATCAGAAGTAGGATGAGGAAAAGATGTTTGGAGAAAACCCAATTCCTAACGTAAATGTATATACTGAAAAAAATATCGACAGTTGGCCCCCTGTTAGCGGTTTCTGAATTTTCCCTTCGATAATAAGAGACGCTCCAAGCGGAATATGGCCCAACTAAATGAGGGAGGGATAGATAGGTCCTCCCCACACAAGAGGCGGAGATAAAAAATTTAGGTGGAGGGGAAGGGGCAGTCAAAGATTGATAAATTTTTTCTCCTCGTAATTTTTTCACTATGGTGCCAGGATCTATTTCCAAGACTACAGCCTTTTACTTCTAGTTCTCATCCTACTTCTGGTAACATCTTTTATTACAATATTCAGTTAACGATGAAAGTTGTTCTAGAATTTTTTACTATTGCCACTTTTGTAAATATTAAAGGGAAGAGGTTGTTTGTTTGTTTCAAAGTTTCTTCTTTATGCACAGTCACAATTAGATAAAAAAAACTTGGCCTGGTTGGGTCGGCGACCAATGGCTTTAAGCATGTTAACAGTGTCCTATTATGTAGCGGTAACATTCAAGTTGTATGGTTAAACCCGAAAACTTTACTAACTTTAACTTTATTAAAATTATAAGCTTTAAAAAACATATATTCTTTCTAAACCCAAGTATTATTTCTTTTTATTAAAAAATATATTTGTTTTTTAATCAAAGATAGACGTATAAAATGTTGCAATAAAGGCTACAGAAAAAAATAATTATTGATGCCTTTAAGCTTTGAGTCCTGTCAAAATATTACCGAGTAAATAACTTGGGAAATAATGGAAAAAATATTTCAACACAGTTCATTCGATCACGGGAACGATTGAAAGCGACACACGAAAGGTGGAACTAGCCGGGAGTGTGGCGCACTCCTGTAAGCCAAGCTTCTGGGCGGCAAAGTTTGAGGGAATACGACACATGTCGGCGTTCCTTCCCTATAGGTGCCGACTGTCCCGTGTCCGCCGGAGGTGACTTACCCCAATGCCACCTTCCGTCACCTCCCAAGTAAACCTCATTTCCTTCCCTGCTTACACACATACGACCTAGCGGCCCCCGTCAGTGCTGGGCCGCGTAGGGTCTCCCGCTCAATTCTTCCTGGTGCTCAAGGCCTAACGGCTAAGCACTAGTGCTAGTAGGTGGAAAAAAAAAAAAAAAAAAAAAAAAAAAAGGTGGAACTAGGAAATACTTTCTTTTGCTTTTGTTTTAAACGTTAGAAACGAATGACTGTTAATAATTTTTTCAACTTGTCACTCAAGTCAAGATAGACGTAGGAAGTCTTAGTAATAATTTTTAATATAATAAACATTTTGTATTATTTGAAAAAATGGATGTGTCCAACATTTCAATCGTCAATCAAACTCTTCTTGCCGCTATATACGAGGTAAGCTTTTACTACAATTATAATGGGAGAGATTATGCTGTTTTAATTATAAATTTCGACTCGGTCATTGCATGATCCTTCTAATAGAGAGTTTAAGCATCCCCTATACGCGTACGTTTAGCCACCTTTGACAATGCATTGGTCTAATGCACTGTGGAAGGTAGCTACACCTACGCGTTTAGGGATGCTTAAACTCTCTATTAACATGGTTTTAGTACCAGTCACTTTTCTTGAAAAACCTTCACTCTAAGACGTGTGATATGAGAGAAATTTTACTCCCTCCTCTTGTTAACTTAGTAAAATTTTAAACTTAGTAAAATATAAACTTTCCTTACTAAATAATTAAAATGATATTGCGCGTAACCGGGTCTTTGGTCTCGGCAGGGATAGATTTAATTTTAGAAGTAGGAATGGTGAACAGAGTAATCTGGAAACGCGCCAAAGTCCCGGACCCCCTTCCACGGGACGGGTTATGAAAGAAGAGGCGGGTCATAGCGACGGAGGTAAAAAGGAGTTACGTGTTTTACGCCGTCCCCGTCAGCAACGTAATGAAAACGAAGTTTAAGTGAGCCAATAAGATAATTTAAACTTTTCGTTACGTGTTGGAGGGAGGGGCTCTATACTGGGCTTGAGTCGGACAAAAGTAAATAATAACCGTTCTCAATTCCTACTTCTAAAATTAAATCTATTCCTGGTCTCGGGAAATCCGCCAAAGCTATTGCAATGAAGGGCAGGTAAAACAACTTGATCCAAGCGAAACGACTTGTAGGAAATTTATTTCTAAGTCGGGTGTGTGGCGCACTTTTATGCCAATCTTTTGGATGTCATAGTTTGAGGTAATACGACGCATTGCGGTACTCCTACCCTATAGGCGCCTTTGTTTTAGGCTTGATCCCAACAGCCTATACCGTCTCCGACCAAGCAGATCTGATTTGTTTTTTGCACCCTCGATAATCATATCCTAGCCGAGGTAGTTACGGCTTAATAAGATAGCAACCCTGTGCAAAAACTTGACAGGACCACTATGGCCTAGAAAATCTAAATAAAACTTATAACTGCTAAGCCTTGGGGAGTTATTTTAATAATATGACGCTGACAACGTATATGAAAAAAATAATTTTTTAAACAGTGGACTCCATGGATTTCATACAACAAAACAAAAAAAGGGAAAATATTTGCTTTACACGGCGTAATGGTCAACTTTTTGGAACATTTTAAGAAAAACCTTAAAATCAGGTAATTGTGACAATATTTGTAAAATTGCTCCGCTATCAATTAGAATCTTAGGACAGTTTTTGGCGTACCCATTTGCCCTGTGGCATCTCTGAGGTACTTTTGTGGGTCAAACTGTAGCTCCCTTTCCCTCAACGAGTGTTCCATGCTGCATACGTTTACAAGATATGTTCCATAAGCATGACACTACCTATACTTCGCAATGCTAGAGACTTACAGAGAGCTAGTTCAAGAACGACGCCAGAGTTGACTATACTCGGTTTGCAGTCCATCTTCCTATTTAGCCTGTACCAAGTCTTTGACAGCGCCTCACCAGGCATCGCTTTACCATAATCTATAACGTTTCACCTGCGCCACTTCATGACAAACTCTCAGTAACCAGAGAAAAACTTATGGAGCATAATTATGAACTTATGATGCTGTTAATGTGTTTCCTCCTTTATTTGTCTTTCCCATTTTTCAGTTTCTGCTAAGTCGATTCTCTCTAAAAACTCATGCACTAACTACAAATATTAACCGGGATATCTAACAATATTTCAAAACTGTATAATAGGTTTGATTATGTTGAACCTCCTGACGGGTTTTGGGGTCAAGCTCTTCCAAATGGTTCCTTTAATGGTATGGTTGGAATGGTACACAGAAATGTAAGATGTCAGTTTTTAAGTTCCCAAGACAGACTTTATTCATAAAAACCAATTATACTACCAATTAAAATTAAAATTAATTTCTAGATTTTTAGGTATCGCTTATCGAAGAAAGATACTTAATATTCAAACATAGCATAAATTCAAGGGCTATTCCAAGAAATAATTTTTTAGTTCTCTTTTTTTGTGGTTTCATTAGACAGGGATAGATTTAATTTTAGAAGTAGGAATGGAGAACAGAGTAATCTGGGTGCGCGTCAAAGTCCCGGACCCCCCTTCCTCGGGACAGGGGGTATAAAAGAAGAGGCGAGTCATAGCGACAGAGGTAAAAAGGAATTACGTATTTTTCGCCGTCCCCGTCAGCAAAGTCATCAAAACTTAGTTTAAGTGAGCCAATAAGATAATTTAAACTTTTCGTTACGTGTTGAAGGGAGGGGTTCTATACTGGGCTATGAGTCTGACTGAAGTAAATACTAACCGTTTTCCATTCCTACTTCTAAAATTAAATCTATCCCTGATTAGGTTAAGCCGCGTATTATCCAATCTGAAAATTTCCTGTGTTGTTAGTAAACAAAATTTTTAATCGTTTGTTTGATGAGAAAGTCTGTCAAGCGCAATTTAAAGAGTTCCGGAAGTGGCGTGCAGGGGGGGGGGTTATGAAAATTGTGTTACTCTACAGCATGAAAGCAGCTGCAGTGCTGGTTAAATGTCTGATTTTCCAGCGACTTGTAGAACCCTTTAAGTTAACCTTTCAATCAATATAAACCTATAACAATATAAACATTTGACATACGTTATAAATGCAGGAAGTCCATGTTGCTGTCGGCCCATTTATTATGGACTATTTCAAAATGAGGGCCGTAGATTTCTCTAGTTCCCTTTACATGGATTCGATATCAATTCTCGTGGGGAAGCAAAATCATAAGCACCCACTTTTTCCTGTTTTACACGTATTTAATGGAAAGGTAAGTAGCCCTTAATCTGATAGAGAGGTGCTTGTAGTTCACCATTTCGAGTGTGGGTGGCGTAGCGGTTAGCGCTTTCGCCTCGCAGCAAGAGGATCCCGGGTTCGATCCCGGACTGTGGCACCGGGTGAAAAATCTGGGAAGAAATTCTTCTGCGTAGAGTTTGCAAGTTCTCTCCCCGCTTGTTAAAGGAGTTTTCCTCCGCGGTCTAACCCGGTTTCTCCTTTCCATCAAAACTTGCAGAGGTTAACGGTAATAGTTAGTATAGGGCGCTGTCGGTTAGCTGTGGCATAGGGGCTAGCCACCACCCCTCTATGCATTGTATAGGCGTTAGATAAGTGGCAATAAGTCGCAAGATGACTTGGTCCAATTAGCTAGCTAGCTGAACTGCGAAAAAGAAGAGTAGAAGCTAAGAGATTTTGGGAGAGTGTTAGAAACTATTTTATCCATTGTTTATTTTTTTCCTTATATTTAAACCAAAAATAATCGATGCCATATTAGAAACCAAGAGAAATACGTTGAAAGCGAGAGCTCTTCTAGAAATTCATTTCTAGAAGAGCTCTCGCCAGGAGTCCAGGACGGTGGTAGCCACAGTCCTGAGTCAAAGTTGGTACACTCTTGCAGCGTTTGCTCCATTTCGCAGGGAGGGGGAGGCAATTCACTCAGAGAAACATTTTATGAAAGACCTATTGCTGGACCATACTGCTACCAATGAAACGATGAGTTAAAAATAGCGTATACCAGAAGGGGATAATAGAAGGATGACACTCTGTATCCTCTTAATACTTTTGTTATGTAACGTCATTCTTCCCTGGCTCACCCTTTTTGTTTCCTTTCCCGCTCATGAAACTTCAGATGGGCATCGCACCATGGGGTGAATACTATTACTGTTTGGCACTAGATCCCCAGCAATCAACCCACAAACCTCGTCTTGACGTGGGAAAAAAACCACAATCGCGCCTTGGCAAATAGTTCAGCGCTAATAGACTAATGGTGAGGGAACTATTTATCGCATATGTGATTGGGTTTAGTAACCTTGCTCCAAATGTTCCGATGTTAGGAAGAATGACGTTACACTTACCCCGCTTTGTGGTACACTTCTCACGAAGAGAAGTATTATATACTTATGCGTGAACCTAATAATTAGCTAGAAACGTTGGATGCGAAAGTCAGATTTATTTCTAATTTCAGGTTTGGCTGGTTCTTTTCTTGCTATTACTAACTTGCTTCTTAATTTACGCTTTAATCGGGCATAACACAAATCCGAGATCAAAAGCAGATAATATATTTAGTAATGCATTTATAGTGTTTATTTCACCACTGTTTAATACATGTGAGTGTTTCATTTATGTCCTTTTATATTTAATTTATTTTTCTACATTATGATACAAATATTAAGGGTGTCCCGAGTCCAAGAGGAAGGCCAAAAGGCAAAGTCAACGAATTTTAATAACATTTTGGAAAATTGGTTCGCGATTTCTATGTTTGGGGCTCTCGGCTGTCTTGCTTTCCGCTATAATCGTCACTAAACCAGCGGATTTCATTAAAACATTTCAAGACATTGAAAGATTTCCCGAAGCTATTCCTATATTAGAAAAGGGCACGACATTCACAAACATGCTAGAGGTATATACATTTTTAATTTACCCTTATAGAAACGCCTTCATCACTCTTAGGATTAGCACAAGGTAATAACAGAACGTAATAAGAGAAGGATGGCACTTGATAATGATTTATGACTGTAACAAGACTTTTATCAACCTCGAATTGTCTTGTCTTCCCTGATTGGCTAATTGGCTGTCATGGTAGTGCCGTTTAATGTCGTGAAGGGGCGAGTAAAGAACCAAATAATAGTTGAGGGTTATACATACATGAGCCGTGTACAATTTATAAATACACACTTTCAAATATATCAAATCGCCATATAGAATCCGGACAAGACCTTACCATCTGCAGTCTCCAGCATAATGTTATTGCTTTTCGCCATTTGCCAACGAACACTTCAGATTCCAACTTTTTAACATGTATTATGAACCAAACAGAGGGTATAGTCGCGACCAAAAACCAATATAATTGATCATAGAAGTTATGTATAGCCATACTTATGCACTGGTCGTGTCTCAGACCACCTAACCATGGATAGTCAACTGAATAAGGACCTAGGTTTGCTTAGCAATGCCTGACACTAGCGCTGTGACGGCGGGTGTCGCAAATTTGTCACCAAACCCCAGTAAAATGATAAAATTCGGTGATAAATTGCGGTCGGTAGACTCGTAACGGCGCTTGCTACGCGTTGTCATTTGTTCAAAACGGCTTTGATTGTTCATGGTTAGGTGGTCTGAGGTCGTATTATGCTTGGAAATAAAGCAGATATCCATGAGGAAACCGAGAAAAGTGAAGGGGGAGCTAAGATCACATTACTGCAACCCAACTTGAATGGGATACTTGCTATTTTTCTACAGTTTTTATGCATTAAGTTATCTCTTAAATTGTGTATGTTCAGCTTAACAGCATACCAAGCGGTAAAGAAATTTGGCGTAAAATTCAAATTAATCCGATGAAATCGCTCTTACCATATGATGAAGTAATATCGGAAGAAACCTTGTCAAAGGTTTTAAAAGAAAATGATTACTTTATTATCATTGAATATGCCGGTGGAACGAAGGCCTTGCATGATCGATTTGAGTCTAAACTACCTTGTGGATTTCACATTACATCTCTTATCGATTTTGGGGCGTTTTATGCTTTTATTTTTAATAAATATTTGCCTTCTGATATGAAAGAAAATTTAACATATTTGTGAGTAAATGTCATATTCCATTCATGAGAAATAATCTAAAAGACAACATAGTTGTTGTTTGTTGTTATTTATCAGTCTAAAATGGAGAATATAACAAGTTTTTAATCGCTGTAGATTGATAAAATAACAACAGATTATTAACAAAACTTGCGAAAATGTTTTTTTTCTTTTTGTAAAATGTTTTCAATGTTTTTCGTGTGCAGAGCGATTAATGTAGTTGAAAATGGTCTATTGGCACATGATATTGAGAGGAGCTCGTCACACTACGACCGTTGCATCCAAAAATTGGAAAAAGAGAGAATTATCCAAATTAAATTGAAAAATCTACTTGGAACATTTATATTTCATTTCAGCGGGTTGCTTTGTGGACTTGTTTACTTCTTGCAAGTAGAACGTAAAATAAACCGTTGCAAAAACGGTTGTAATGATTTGGTTTCTACTTGAACTTGTTCTTGAAGTTTACTTAAGGTAAAATTTATATAATATGATTCCTTGAAGCAATGAACCTCTGATAAAATAATACTTGAATCTATATTGAATGATTTCTAGCCCTAATATATTGTACCACAAGAAATAATATATAGGGAGCTATGCATTATTTACCTTGTGATCAGATCTTTCCTTATCCTTATGCACTTATGCTAGTGAACAGTTCTAGGCCAAATTAGGATTATAGACATTCTAGACTATAGTATATAGTAATTTCAACATTCTATTATTTACTGTTCTTATCGTGGTCTGATAAAAAATTGTCAATAAACAGTATATTTTAAAGTGTTAATAACTTTCAAAGAATCTATGATTATGTTTATTTTAAAATTTTGTGCCCGTATTAACAACATGGTAAATAGGAAAATTGCGAAGTTCTTATAGAGTAGAGTAGAATCCGAATGATTTTCAAATAGCCAATAATCCTTGATGAAGAAAGCTGACCGATAATTCGTCACTATTTGATTAAGACTTGCAGAACTATTTATTGAGTTATCATTTGTTTATCAAATTGCAAACAAATTAAAGCAAACCTTTTAAGAGCATCGCCGTTTACATAGAAAGGATTAACAAGAACATATGTTGGATGACATGACGACACAACTCCATAAAATGATAAAAACAAATACTTTAATTTTGTCTTAACTTACAACAGTCATTGCACGATAATTCGATCACTTAAAAGTTAAAAACCAAAAACGGGCTTAGGATAATATTGGTAACCTGATTGACCACGGGGAATGTATGAAACGTAGTGTATTTTTCGACCATTCAAAGGTTGCAACGGTCTGATGTTACCAGAAATGGCTTCTCCGCTTTCATCCAACAAAACGTCGAATTTTCTAAGCTGTTGAAATTGAACAAATTTTAAATAAAGATAATAGTATAATGCCTAAGTATGGGTCAGTTGTAGAGGGCTATAGTATTGGCAAAAACGGATTTATGGTAGGAAGAACGTCGGATCGTAGCTTTAGCCTCTAGTACCATCCTCGCATACTTTATTGAGAAACTTCGTCTGCTTATATTTTGACTCCACCCACAAATTCGATCTCTAGAAGTAGCTATATATACAGAATTTGTGGGTGGAGTCAAAATATAAGCAGACGAAGTTTCTCAATAAAGTATGCGAGGATGGGGAGTGAATTCGCTAACTCCGACGTTCTTATCCCATAAATCCGTTTTTGCATATACTTATACTATACGATTATTTACCTGGTTGTAGGAGACTGGTAGAATTGTGTCACTGATGACCCAAGTGACCGCCTCTTGACACAAAGGAGTGGTCAATGAACCCTTGTAAGTCCAGTAACTGAAAGTCCGTATGTTGGGAATGAGAGTGGACAAGTAAAACCGCCCAGGGATTGTTACGTTTGACGGATGTTTAATTCGGTGTAAATTAAGCGTCAGTAGATCGTAATCCACATCCCAATTAGACAACTATTTGATATGTAAGAAATATCAAATTTGTTTTAGTTTAAGACGTAAAATTGGCATCATAACTTTTAATGTTCCACGAGTTTAAAGTGAAATAGACTAGGAGGAATCATACCATCTACACAAAGAGGGGAGGGTACTTTGAGGACAAAAAGTGGGCCATTTTGTCCTCCAAAAGATTTGGCCTTATCTTATAAATGTTATGAATCCTCGTAGTCGAAAAAATTCGGAATTGTTGGAAAATGACACAAAAAACAGAAACCGAAACGTACTGAAGGAAAAACGTTCGAAAATTTTAACCAACTGGCGTATAACTAGCTATACGCTGGCAAAGGCTGTAACCCTATCTACTAGTTAAACGTTACGTTGGAAAGGACAAATCTAAGTTCACCTATTCTAACCTTAATAACATTTTAACCAACAACGAACTATCATAGTTTTAACATCTACTGTAAATTTATTTAATAGTGTTTTTCAAATGTTACTTACGCCACCCAAAATTGCAATTACAATAATACCATCAGCGTGGTTAACTGCTTCATGCAAATTTGCATATTTGGTGTTTCTATGGACGAAATGTATCTGCAAGAAATAATTAAAAATTTGAATTAATTATATTAGATCTTAAATATGTTGGATAAGTTGCATAAGCTGCCAATCAAATTTTATTAAAGCCACGTGTAGTATTGGTTAGTTACCTCCAATGCGTTCTTGAAGCCATTGATGGAATGTTCGGCACCATCGCTATCTTTACCGAAATGAAAATGGAATTCATCCAATCGGTAGGTGTCCTCCTTAGCTGGACCACCCCTAATTGTAATTGCTTCCATGAAGCTGACTTTAACTGTAATTAGAGTTGGAATTCTGAGATTCAAGTAAGAGTAGAACTAAAATAGACCCAACCAATAAATCTTTTGAATTTTTATAACGGCTCAGATCTCGAGCTCGGGTTTTGAGGTGAGAAAGGGATAACCTGATTGGCTTGATTTTGCCATGCGCAGAACCCGTTTTACCCCAGAAGTCAGACTCTAAACCAATCAGAAAAATAAGAGATTTATTTTCGTCGCTCGACGACAGATGGTACTACAGTCAACTTTGTTAGTCACGTGATCCTATCCCTTAAATGGAGACTAGACCAAGCCAACTTGTTTATTTGTTGGTTGGGTCTATTGTATTTTCAAAAGAATCTAGGCCTAGATGGCGTTAGGATTCCTTTTAACTATTTCTGGTAATAGCTATTACTAAACCTGTGTGCCCTGCGTTGGTCATAGTTATTTCCGAAATGAGTTGATGATATTCGCTTAAGTCCAGGTTAGTAGGAAAAGTAATTGGACTCGCAATTAAGGTATTGATATTAATTGGAGATTGCTTGGAACCTCCGCATTTTGGGAAGTACTTGGCCCAATTTAATCGATCTGTACATGATGAGAAATTAAAATTGGATGTAATCAGTTCATTGATTTTAACGCAATACAGACGTCAAGCGAGTTGAAGTTTGTCTTCGAACCATGTTTAAATTTTACTTCCAATTAGAATACAGTTTTTATCACGTCTCGCTTCCGCCGTTCGCTCGGTCAATTAAAGGGATAGTAGCGTTTATATTGATAGTTTTAGATATTTGAAAATGTGAAAACTGGCTCTTATAGTAAGATTTTTATAATATATTCGCGGGGATAGATTTAATTTTAGAAGTAGGAATGGATAACGGTTAGTATTTACTTCAGTCCGACTCATAGCCCAGTTTAGAGCCCCTCCCTTCAACACGTAACGAAAAGTTTAAATTACCTTATTGGCTCACTTAAACTACGTTTTGATGACGTTGCTGACGGGGACGGCGAAAAATACGTAA
Source organism: Phalangium opilio (assembly GCF_054372755.1). Taxonomy (NCBI): domain Eukaryota; kingdom Metazoa; phylum Arthropoda; class Arachnida; order Opiliones; family Phalangiidae; genus Phalangium; species Phalangium opilio. Next base: position 5,706,657 of record NW_028324144.1, read on the forward strand.
TTCATTTCCTTTTTAACTCTGTCGCTATGACCCGCCTCTTCTTTCATACCCCCTTCCCGTGGAAGGGGGTCCGGGACTTTGACGCGCGCCCATATTACTCTGTTCTCCATTCCTACTTCTCAAATTAAATCTATCCCTGATATTCGATAAATATGTTTCGTGTCAAAACATAATGATCAATTTAACTCTACTATCCCTTTAAAGGTATTATTTTAAATTACTTACACTTATACGAAAATGAACTTGATCTGAATTGACCTAAAATCCATAAAGTTATATTAAAATATTTATCACTTACCCAATGCTGGTTTCTTAGTATTTTCGGTGAAATATGCATAATAAGAATACTCACCTATAGCGCACTTGTTAATTAAAACTAAAAATATAGCGAAAATTACTAATTTCATTTTGAAATATTTTTTTAAATGCGTTTCTTTGTGTCCGAAATCAACCCTAACTGTACTCGAAGTGATACCTTCTATTGAACTCTTGTTGTGTCCACTATTTACATTTTGAAGTATGAAATCTATGTTGTTATCTTAAAAGATAGATAAGGATAATAACATAAAGATATCAAAATAAGTATCGATCCCGATTTTGTTTGGTTTTTCCTTTATTGATAATAACATACTGTTATTGGTAAATTTTGCCCTTTGCCAGTTGATATTGCTTATTTGTTATTATATTGGAAAACAATATGGTCATTGACCCAATGAGACTTTTACATATCAGATTATATTCGTTAGCTATTTTCGATCGATTAAAATATTGCATCATTTTGGCGTTCAGATTAATGCTTGTTTTAAATTTCGTAATCAAGATATAACAAAATAAGATTTAAAATTATTTCTTAGTTTTTGCCATAAATATTAGAATATTTAGGTCATGTTTAAGCCTTGTAGTTTTAATCACTTCGAGCCCATGATGAGCCTCCAAACTTAATGTAGTTTACTTTACGATAATTCAAAGGTTGTAGCGGTCTTACATTACCAGAAATTGGTTTTCCATTCTCGTCCAATAGAGCCTCAAACTTTCTTAGCTGTAACACCACTCTACTTAAAATTTAGAATTTTAAACCGGAATTTTATGAAGAAAAATAATAATCGAATTCAAAAATGCATTTAAAAATTCTGAAATTAAAAACAATTTAGCTGTAAATATTTATGAACTGATGGACCATAAAATGTCTAAAACGATTGTGCAAGAAAGAAGGGGAAGAATAGGAAAACAGGCGCTTAGAAAATTCCACGTTAGCGGACACGGCATGCCAACACTATACTAAAATATATTATCGCAGTATTTCCACACTTTGCTTAATCAACCTTGTTTCTATACTTTACACCACAAGCCTATCATATTTAAACAGCAGCCAATAACTGATCCGCTGACGCAGTAGACGAGTATCAGGGTATTTCGGAACCAGCATGAACCTATGTTCGAGCCAAACCCATGATTACTTATTTAAGTTTCTAATCAGAGACTGACAAACAGACGGATCTGGGACTCTGGGTCTTTCTTATTATAATTTGATGTCGATAATTATTATGATGCATATGACTTCTTTTAACATACATTGCGTTAGTAGGCCTATAGTTTTATAATTTTGAGCGGCAGTGTTTTACCCAATATTCCCTTGGAAAACCGATGTTACAGCAAGACGTTTCGGTTTAGCCTAACTGTATTGTTCGACTCCTATGGTTGAGACCTTTCTTCTTATGGAAATATTAGTAGAACTTCCTTTTCCATTGATTTTCTTTTCTTAAGACTTTTTTTGAAAATGTAACTACTATAATCTTGAATTCTATTTGAAGAAACTTTACTGAACACGCGTGCAATGGAAAATGTAGCCTTGACCGTTAATGGTTCGTCGTTTAGTACCACGTCAGTGAAATTAGAAAGATTAAGCACATAACAAGATTCACGTTGCTTTAACTTTTGTTAAGATGGTAAACGTTCAAGAAAATTTGGTGATGTAAGAAATCAACAAGATCCGACCAAAGCAAGTTTCTAGACATAACATAAGTCAATGAAGGGCAGAAAGGGATGAAAATACTGCTAGAAAACTCAGTGAATTCTAGAACATTTTTGTTCGATATGCTTAAACTACTTTCGATGTCGTGTAAGCCCAAGTTCTTGGTCGACGACAAACATTACCGGTTTTCTTTATCATTATTTCATCATTCAATGCATCACGCTTCTGCTAATGGAAGTAACATTTAAGACACGCCTTATCTTTGTTTCTTCACTTCTTCGATCGCAAATTTTCTCTTTTGTACTGTTAAACATTTTTCATTTCAACTATTTTACCTCAGTCTGTTTGAAAAGTAGTTTCATATTCCAATACTGAGAATTATATATAAGAATCTCTGTACTCGAAACATTTTTCACGTGATTAGGTAAAGGCAACGCACTTTGTGGAAAAATGGAAATGCAATGGAAAATAGGAGCCATGATAATGGTAAGTTTAAAAATGGCTTATTGATTCAAAAATTTTATTCTGTATTTTTTCTGTTCTTATAAATTTATAAAGAAATACGAGATAATTCATCATGTTTCCAGGACAGGTGGAAATAAATACGGTTTGTTACAAAAAGAGTGGTACAAACGAAGTCCAGTACAGTGGGTTTAATGACATTTTGCCCTAAGAGCCACTGTGTACAAGCTATGATTGGAGTGCTGTAGAGATGACCCCCTGTACTAAATTAGCAGTGTTTTTGCATAAATTTAAGGAGTCATCATAACGGTGGCCCTAAAAAACAAATGTCATGGAAAAGTTTCAACTCAAAATCACCGATAGAACTCACTGTACTTCAATACAACCACCCTTTTTGTAACACAATGTATCGGATTTACGTCAATTATTTATTTATATTACCAGGGATAGATAGACTTTTTTTAAGACGGAATAAACAATGTTTGGCCTTTACTTCAGTCCGACTCATAGACGAGTATATAGTCCCTTCCTTCAACACGTAACCAAAAAATTAAATTATCTTATTGGCTCACAAAAACTACGTATTGGTGACGTTGCTGACAAGGAGGGCCAAAAATACGTAATTCCTGTTTACCTCCGTCGCCATGACTACGACCCCTCTTGCGTTGTACCATAGCCCACTCGATCACGCGCGTCACGACGCAAGCTGCTCGCGCTATAGCTATAGAGTGCGGATCGAGTGGGCTATGGTTATACAAATAAGCGTCTTCACATGGGTTCAAATTGGAGCCGTCTAAATGCGAGGGTCCGGTAATTATTCGGGAATTGTTTTTAATAGCAATAGTAGTTAGTGAATTTGGTGCCGGTGTTTTGGATTTGGAGTACATCTGTAAGCTTGAAAAGTGTTCGCTAATTCTTTCTTAAGCCAATCATTTCTACTATCCTCATGATTTTGTAAACGAATTTGATGAAGTTAACCAAGGCTTAGTGAATGGTCAGGAGTTTTGTGAGCTTAGTGTTTGGTTAAAACCTGTTCGTGTTGTAATATCTATGAAGACTTTTAATCAATAATTCTAACTCACTTTTAATTTTCTTGGGTCTTCCCCGTTTTTTTTCAGTTGCAAGCCCTATGTCTTGTGTAACTTCATTTTTAAACAATGTTATTTCAAAAATTACAATCCGAGCCCATTCCAACTTAGCAGACGAAGGGGCAGACGACGTTTATTTGACCCGGATATACATACAACGCCATAACAAAAATAAGACCCGCCTCTTCTTTCGTACCCCTCCGTCACGGGTAAGGGGGTCGTGGACTTGGACGCGCACCCGAATAACCCTGTTACCCATTCCGTCTTAAAAAAGTCTATCTATCCCTGATATTACCATTTAATGATTAAGGAACATATTAAAAATTTGGTAGTTTGTTAAAAATAACATGTTTCGATGTTTTGCTGATTCTGTGACTTAGTGGTCGAATACTAAAAACTTAACGGTTATTACATAAAATGTTTTTGCCGTTTTAAATATTATAATTTTCATTAACAGGATGAAAATGTTACCAGTGATAGATTTAATTTCATGAGTGAATATTTGGCAAAAAGGTATTATTCTCTCTTATTGGAAAACCCATTTGGTCTAGCTCTTGAATCTCTTGAATGATAAATTATGCTGTTTTATAGGAAAATAAAACTTGTCAATTGTAACATAGCGTTAAAGACATTTCCATTTCCTGATGAATGTTTTGTAAGTTCACATTAGACATTAAATAGTTTTTCAAACCCAGGAGAAATAATCTTGTGATTTTTTAGACGTATACCATTTCATTCCTTGACTTCACTGCTAAACAAATCCAACAAATGATAGGGAGCGTGAATTTGTCTAAAATATCATTTACGATGTCGTCGGTGACCAGAACTGTGACTTTTTCTTCATCACCAATAGCCCAAGAATCAGCTTCATTGGATTTAATTCAAATAGATAAAACGGTATTGACTTTTTCACACTTTTTTATATGAGTCGGATTTTATTCGAAAATACTGTAATTTTTACACTGTAAAATATCAGTTAAATAATAATAATCCTAGATTTTAGGGAACAAAATTTAAGAAATTAAATATTTCTGATTTTTTTAAGAAATTCTACACAAAATCCTAAAATCTAACTATTAATATATATTTATAAAAAAATCAGGAATGAGTAACTGACCTTATTAGGCGCGCGTAGGAATTCATGATCCCATCTCAAGGGACGCTATCACCCCATGAAACCGAAGTCCCATTGGACCGCCTACCCATTCGACCAAATATTTCAGATTTCTAGTCCAATGGTTAGAAATAGTTTTTTATGGATTTAAAAAGTAATAATTATATATCGTTATTTATGGCTTTAGAAAGGTTTTTAGGCTTAATATAGATTCGGTTCATTGGGATGGAAAGTAGAAAAACTGCACATTTTGGCTATATTCGATCCAATGGGATTACGGTTCAATGGGACTGAAGCGTCCCGTTCCGGCCTACGATTAGGTTGGGTTGGGTTTGGTTACGTTAGGTTCGATTGGATTGGGTAAGGCTAGGGTGGGTCCGGTTAGATACTGTAAAATGGGAATCGGTTCAGTGTGACAGAAGGTAGAAAAGCCGCGTATTTTGGCTATATACGGTCCAATAAGGAAGAATAGACGGCTCTTATTTTCAATGACGACCAAGGTTACTGGAAATGCCTATTTTTGATCGTTTCATCTGTAACGTTAACAAAATATGACATTTAGAAACTGTCGTTACGTGCTAGGAGTGGAGCTTTTTATTAGTCTGCGGTTTAGTTTAACTAATACTCATTGCTTCTTCCTCAATACTAAATTAAGATTACTTTTGTTTATTGTATCGCATAAAAATATTTTTTTTAAGGTTCTGAGTCTACTTTTGATAGCGCTAGCGAGTTGTTCGTTGGTTTTGATATACACCAAGGAATCAAAATTCAATTGGAGAACACTAACTGTCTGGCTGGATAATATTTGGGTTAACTATGGACTTTTATTTACTGAGCGTAAGATATAATTGTCACTAATGCAATTCTTTAGAAGACAGTGACTTATTTATAAAAACCCTTCCAGGTAGCAATAACCCACCGATTTTTTCGAGTGGCAGATTTGCATTTGGAAGTTGGTTGATATTAGTTTTGCTAATGACGATTGAGATTGGAAGCAATTTAAAGTCCAGTTTTTCCGTTGTGTCTTACGACGTCATAGACGGCTTTGATGATCTTTTAAAATCCAAGAAAATTGATGTCCTAACATTTAAACACTCTTTTATGATGTGGAAGTACTGCGAAATGGTAAAATTCATCATGAAATAAAAATTTCGGAATAGTTTGACGCTAGTATATAGCTCTACAAGATAATAATACAGAAAAAGGTTGTATTTAAACTCATATGCTAACCCCAAGTACATACTATAAAATTTACAAAATTACCGCTGTCACAAAGCTTACACGTGATCGTATATTTATTTTGTTTTATTTTAATAGAAGCTATTTAATTTGGTTCCGGGTAGTTAAAAATCTCAAAGGCTTTTTGAAGGATCATCCTTTTTTTAGCCAAAATTTAATTTGGTTCCGGGTAGTTAAAAATCTCAAAGGCTTTTTGAAGGATCATCCTTTTTTTAGCCAAAATTTAATTTGGTTCCGGGTAGTTAAAAATCTCAAAGGCTTTTTGAAGGATCATCCTTTTTTTAGCCAAAATTGCCTATGTCATTCGCAAAAGGTTTTGCCTGTTTCCCTTTTCTGGGTCACTCGAGTTGCAAATCTGGCCTCTAGTTCGAAGGCGAAAGAGCAGTAGGGGTCCTGTGATCGGAACTAATAAAGAAGATGGCTTAAAAATATTAGTTCGATTACATAGTTTACAGACTAAAAGGATTCATGCCACTTACACTAAGGCTGACTTTTGACTCCACCTGGCAGTCTGACCTCTTTGTGTAGCACCTTAAGCCTGGCTTCCTTGCGTATCACCTGAAGCCTGGCTTCCTTGCGTATCACCTGAAGCCTGGCTTCCTTGCGTAACACCTGAAGCTTGGCTTCCTTGCGCATCACCTGAAGCCTGGCTTCCACGTGTAAAAGATATGAATCCTCCTAGTCTGAAAACTATGTATAGCTTGCAGTAACTAGATGTCTCTTTTAATATTTCTCTTATTCGCAGGCAACAGACGATGGCTATAATGAGAAACGGAGAGAAGGTTACGCTAGATTATGCAAATCTACGGAAAAACCTAACATAATAACGGATCTAACGTTAATTCCGAAAAACAGTCGCAAAAAATCTAAAAAGACCACAGCTTTGTTGACGACTATGATGGAATTAAAAACTCATATTCGAGGACAATTTAAAAATATTCGTCGGAGTAATAGATTATTTTACTTGGGGGAAAAGTCAACCGTCGATGAACTGAGTTACTACTACTTTTCTGAAAATATTTCCAATAACACGTATCTAAGAGAGCTGATAATTAAAAGGTAATATGTCGTAATTACAGTTGAAGACGTTAGCCTAAGATCTGTTTTAATCATTAAAGCGATAGTAAAGTTTAAAATATACCCTTTAATGTTTTATGCAAATATCTTTTACGAAACATTCTATGTGGACCTTTTACTTGTTTCAGCGCACTGGTACCAATGGAGACTGAAGCGTTGGCGTACAAGAGATTTGAAAGCAAATATATTCTGGATATTATTTTGTGGAAGAAACCTATTGATACAGCTCAATCCCTCGATTTGGAAGGCTGTCAGGTTATCTTTAAACTCTGGCTGCTTTGCATTTGTGTTTCTTGCTCAGTATTGTTAATAGAAATACTTTCTCAATGTACGAATTTGCGGCGAAAGAAACTATAGCAACAAATTGGCGCGGTAATATTGTTGACAGGCATAATAAACAAAAATAAACATTGCATCGGTATCTATATAATTAGAAACGCCCTTGTTAGACTAAAGAAGTAAACAATGTATTTCAAACTAATTTTAACAATCTCGATGTGAAAAACAAGCACAACTTTCAACTTTGAGGGCTTTGTACGAGTATTAATTTTCTTGGATACGGGAAGTGGTTAACAGCTGCGTCATTCCCCAATTATTTAACACTGTCTTTATCTACCGATTTAATCCTCTAAATATTTAGTTTGAATGGGAGCAGTCTAAAGTTCTGGCTTGTTGAATTTGTCAGAAGTTTCCACGCGGAATAAGCAACAGTGTCGTCAAAATCTATATTTAAATGTTTGTAGTGCAATGTTATACGTTTAATCAAATTTTTATGATAGAGCTTGTCTTCAAGTTTTACACAGATCTGAAGTTTTCAGTACTGACCCAAAATTGTTGGGTTTAATTACAATTATAAAAACTTTGAAAAGGTTCACGGGTAACATTTAAACCAAGATTTTTTTCATTATTTTATTAACTTGAAACTATGTAAATGTTTAGGTTGGTTTTTACTTTTTTTAATTACAAGGTTTTCAATAATTATAACTTAAATTATGCGTAGAGAATAAAATATTTGATTGAATTTTTTTTGGCAAAATTGTAACGCTCATTCCCGTTCTTTGAAGGGATTTTTTGGGTTAAATTTCGACTACCATAAAGTTAAATTGTTTTTAAAAAAATTAAAAATTTAAAAATAATGAGGTTAATAATTTAGTTCTGTCATTTTAAAATTGCCATTATTTCGAGACGGAAAATAAAATAGGTACTCAATCCACTTTTTGACTGGATGGTGACGACGTAATGTTATTTCTTTCTGTTGCGAAAAAATCTGTACCTCGTGAGCCGTGACTGGTAATTTGCTCCTTAGAGCGTGTTGCATGCGACACCGTAACTATGGCAACAGGGACACGTCTTAACTTAGATTCTTCGATCACAAATAGTCTTATTAGTATACTGGGACTGTTATACTTTATATTGTCAGATAAGTAGTTTCATATTTTGATGCTGTGAAATAATTATAAAACTCAATGTACTCCGGAATCGTTTCACCCGTGATTAAATAATGGAAATGAAACAGAAAAAAGGAGCCATTAAAGTGGTAATTTAAAAATGACTTACTACTTGAAAGATTACATACTTTGTTTCTATAAATATTTTAAGGAAACACGTGGTGGTCTAGGCCGTTTTTTCCGTGAACCCTACCAAAAAATTGCTGTTAGCAACCTAAAATTCTGTAGCAATATATAAAAAATTTTCAATGTCAAACAGTAAAATTTTGAAGAAAAAACAGATGGAGACAAGTAAAATGTTTCATGTTCTTTCGAAGGGAGTCCCAATAGTGTGGACTAAAAGCTAACCAAAACTAAAAATAAACCTAAGACGAGTGAAAATCCTTCATAATCGGTTCCGTAGTCTTTATCAATGAAAGGTTGTACATTTTTAAAATACGAATAATTTCACGTTGACACAAATTTACGGAGTTTTAAAGGTCTACACATTTTCCAATGAACCCATTATGCAATTTTTTATGTTAAGTTCTTATAATAACTTCTTTAGAAAATCTAACTAGGTACTAGAATCTTGGTTATATCTGAAGAAACAATGCTCAACACGCGTTCATTGGAAAACTGTTGCCTTGACCGTTAATGGTTCGTAAGTTTTCATTTTAATACGTTTAGTGCCACGTCAGTGAAATTAGAGTGTTTAAGCACATAACAAGATTCACAATGCTTTAACTTTTGTTAAGATGATAAACGTTCAAGAATTATTTTAGGAATATAGATAAGGTGAAACTTTATAAAAAATAATTGAAGTCAAGAATTAATTATAATATCTTGAAACTTTCGAAACTGGACAGGGAGCTCATGTTTTAAAGATTGGTAGATCTGCGTATAAAGCAACTTTTTAATACTTTTGTTTAAGTGAGAAATCGTACAGAATTCGACCAAAGCAACATAAATACGTCAATCAAAGACAGAAAAAGGCAGATGCAGCCAACAGAGAGAATTTATCATAGGGAGTAGAAACTGAGGAATATTATGTAGCTCAAAAATCACGTGATCAACGAAACTGGCCAGGTCTATTTCCGGTATAATTTTTTGTGACCCCTCCCTCTAGGGTGGTTCTAGAATGTTGCGGGATGTTCTCTAGAGGAGATGGGCACTACCGTTTTAGGGAAAGGGAAACGTCTGACTTAAAATACCTCCAAATGGCGCCAGTCGCACTCGAAATCGCGAACCCTTATTGGGATTGAGGGCAAACTTTAAAATTAAAGGAGAGTCAATTGACCGGAAATTTACCTTGCCAGTTTTAGCGTCGCAGCCTACTTGTTTGAGCTACATTTTATATAGCACAGTCAAGAGCAAGAGCTTTTACTCCCTATAATAAACTCTCTCTGCAGCCAAAATAGTATTTGAAAATACACGGAAATATTTTTGTTTGGCTATAGACCATTCCAATAATTTCCAGCAGAGAAGTAAACACTACAGAGAAGAAGGAAGACTTTTTGAGTCATTTCCCTCACGCCAAGAAGCACAGCTAGAGGAAGTGCGAGTCGGCTAACCTCTCGCTGTCGTGAACGCGGGCTTTGTCTGGAATTGCCTCTTGGCGTGAGGGACATAATCTAAGATGATGGCACTGCCCCTTTGCGGTGCTTTCTCGTCTAGCAATTTATGAAATGTTCTATAGGGTTAGGAAACCAAATTGGTGTTCTCTATAGCACCAAATTCAAATGACGTAATCATTAAATTATACAAAAACGAGTTTTGCTTCGCAGTCCTTAAAAAACTGCATTTATACACAATCCGCGACACTTTTTCAAACCCACAAAGGGCCAGAAATTAGAAATTATTTTTGTATTGCAATTTGAAATTAAGTTTAATCGATATGAGAAATTTGGTTTTAATTGCGTAGTTCAAACATTTGTTATGATTAGAAATTTTACAACAAAAACGGGTATAAACGCGGCGTTTCGAGATAAAGGGAGCTTGGATTTTCACGCATGAAATTATATAGAATATGTTCCCGTAAAAACTTATCCCTGTCAAATGATTAAGGCGAAAAAATACAAAATGAGCTTTTAGCATTTTAATTTTTCAGGGTGGAAGAGATAAGAACACTTATTTCGAGTAAAATTTCGCTTTGCTACTCCTAAAATGAGGTCCCTCATTCTGATTTGTGGCTTTAAAAGCAGTGTCGTATTTCTGACATTTATCATACATTCAGAAAAGGTGTTCATATGTGTGTTGTAACATCTTGTATAAGTTTTAAACTTCAATTCGAAATCGAGTCATAATCGTCCTTGTTTTAGCTCTTTGTTCCGAAACGCCGCATTTATACCCATTTTTGTTGTAAAATTTCTAATCATAACAAATGTTTGTACTACGCAATTAAAACCAAATTTCTCATATCGATTAAACTTAATTTCAAATTGCAATACAAAAATAATTTCTAATTTCAGGCCCTTTGTCGGTTTGAAAAAGTGTCGCGGATTGTGTATAAATGCAGTTTTTTAAGGACTGCGAAGCAAAACTCGTTTTTGTATAATATCTGTCCCTTTTTGGGGAGAAACGTAAATAATTAGTTCTGGAATAGTCAAACTCAATCGTGCAATTTTTTAAGACTAATTATATAGTATTTCACTAAATCGTAACTTACATTTGGAAATTGGAATGGTCGGATAATAGAATGCACTGTATAAAAACACACTATGCTAAATATTCGTTGAAACCATGTGAAAATTATAAAAATTCTCCAACTGTTTCTTTGTGATCATTTAACCTTAGGCTTAGAAAGACAAAAAATAGGCCCAAAACGTTTTAAAAAAATCACGTGAACTTAGGCCTAATTAGAGAATCAAAATGGTGAAATTTAGCGCGAGATTTGAATTGAAACTTTTATTGAAATGCAGCGCGTGCTGGCGCGTGAGCTAGCGCGTGGTTTAAAAATATTTTTTTTGAAACCCATACAAAAAGGCCAAGTTAACCTTACACTACGAGAAATGAGATACTATACCTTTTCAGCCTTTGCTAGTGCTGTAAAGTTAGGCTGTGAAAAAAGTGTACCCCCTTGGTCGCGAAACCTTGGGTCTAACTCGCAAAAATTTTTCCACCTCATAATGTTAAGCTCCATAGAGTTTAACATTACGATTTCGGATTGAGTATAAATAGAAAATCCCTGACGGGATTTTCTTAATATTTTCTAATTTAAAGCACCAGAACGTTATCTCCTTCTTGCCTTTCTGCTTAACTTCACAGTTTCAACTTCTAGAAAACACTCTGGAAACCTCATAACTTTTTGGTTCGATATGCTTAAACTACTTTTGATATCGTGTAAGCGCAAGGTCTTGGTCGAAGACAAACATTGCCGGTTTTCTTTATCATTATTTCATCATTCAATGCATCACGCTTCTGCTAATGGAAGTAACATTTAAAGGGACTCTAAAGAAGTCGGCGGACAGTTGGAAATAATTTTTGAAAACGTCGTTATTGACGTCACAATCCCGGGGGGTGAGCAAAACGGAAGTCTTTCCTTCTAGCAAACGCAGCGGGGGTCTCGGACTCTAGCGGGTCAGAACTGGGGAAACGCCGAAGCAGGGAGGATCACAACCAATCACAAGATAGGGGAGGATGGGTCGGGTGAGTTTAAAAAAAAAAGAAATTCAACGGTCCGCCGACCTCTTTACAGTCCCTTTAAGACACGCCCTATCATTGTTTCTTCACTTCTTCGATCGCAAATATTCTTTTTAGCACGGTTGAATATTTTTCATTTCAATTGTTTTACCAGAATTTATCCAAGTCTGTCAGAAAAGTAGTTTCATATTCTGATACTGAGAATTATTAATAAGAATCTATGCACTCGAAATATTTTGCCAGTGATTAGGTAAAGGCAAATGCACTTAGTATAAAAAATGGGAATGCAATGGACAATAGGAGGCTTAATAACTGTAAGTTTAAAAATGGCTCATTACTTGAAAGATATTATACTTTATTTTTTCTGTTCTTATAAATCTATAAATAAATACGAGATTATCCATCCCGTTTCCGGGACAGATGTAAATAAATGCACGGTGTTGCAAAAAGGGTGGTAAGACTGAAGTATACAATGGAACTCAATGACATTTTGTCGAGGGGTCGGACGTTTAGGAAAAAGTGTACGGGATTTCGAAATCCAATGGATTTCATCGAATTTTGAGATTTTTCCCGTGATTCCGTCGGATTTTGCTATTTTTACCGTGATTTCGACGGATTTAGCAATATTTCCCTTGATTTCGTTGGATTTTGAGGTTTTTCGCGTGATTTCCTCGGATTTTGAGATTTTACCCGTGATTACGTCGGATTTTGTGATTTCTTTTGATTTTGGATTTCGTGAATTTTGTAATGGATTTACTGATTTTGCTTCTGATTTTGTAATTTCGCTTCTGATTTTGTGATTTCGCTTCTGATTTCGTGATTTCTATGTTGATTTTATGATTTCTTTACTGATTTTATGATTTCATTACTGATTTTATGATTTCATTACTGATTTTTATGATTCCTTTACTGATTTTGTGATTTCGTTGCTGATTTCGGATTTTTTATTTGATTTCGAAATCAGCATTGATGTTGGATTTCACGGGTAGCGTATTGGATTTCATGAATGACCGACCCCTCGCATTTTGTCGTAGTTATGATATAGGAGTGCTATAGGGATGACCCCTGAATTAAATTAGCAGTGTTTTTGCACGAATTTAAGCGGTCATCGCTAAAACACTCATAACAGTGGCCCTTAAAACAAAATGTCATGGAACATTTTCGACTCAAAATTGCTAATAAAATCCACTTTACTTCAATATAACCACCGTTTTTGGAACAATTTTACAAGATTTACGTTAATGTTTGTTTTTATATTACCATTTAATGCATAAGTAGCATCAGGGATAGATGTAAGTTTAGAAGCAGGAATGGACAACGGTAAGTATTTTCTTCAGTCCGACTCATACCCCGGTATAGAGGCCCTCCCTCCAACACGAAACGAAAATTTTAAATTATCTTACTGACTCACTTAAACTACGTTTGATGACGTTGCTGACGGGGACGGCGAAAAATACGTAATTCTTTTTTACCTCTGCCTCTTATTTCATCTCCCTCCCCCCGTCCCGAAAAGAGGTCCGGGGCTTTGAAGCGCGCCCAGATTACTCTGTTCTCCATTCCTGCTTCTGCTTCTAAAATTACATCTATCCATTCCCTTGTAGCGTAAACAAAAATTTGTAGTTTTATTAAAATACCAGCGTTTCGACGGTTTGCTGACTCTGTTGTTGAAAACTAAAAACTTAACGATTATTACGTGAACTGTTTTTTCCCTTTCAAATAGTATTATGTTCCTTAACAGGATGAAAAGGTTACAAGTGATAGATTTCAGTTCATGAGTGAATATTTGGCAAAAAGGTAATAGACTTACTTATTGGACAAATACAATTGGTCCAGTTCTTTAATGATAAATTGTGCTATTTTGTAGGGACATTAAACTTGTCAATTGCAAGACATATCCAGATGAATGCCGTGTAAGTTCCATTTAGACAAGTCGCTTTCTAAACATCGGAGAAATAATCTTGCCAATTTTCAGACATATGTCATTATATTCCTTGACGTCACAGGGAAAGTACTCAAACAATTGATTGAGAGCGAAAGTGTCTCTAAGATATCGTACATGATGTCGTCAGTGACCAGAACTGTGACTTTCTCTTCATCACCAATAGAACAAGAATCAGCCACAATGAATTTAATTCAAATAGATAATACGGTATTGACTTTTTCACACTTTTTATTTTTTAATCAGAAATACTGCAATTATAAAATTTGCTAAATAATCCTGAAAACAAAGGATAGTTCTACTTTTTTAGGAATTTTTTTAAAACTAACAGCTTCTGCTTTTTTATGAAAATCTATGTAAAATCCTAAGATCTGACCATTAATAAATGCTTTGAAAGAAGCAGGGATGATTAACTGGTCTTATTAGTCGCGCGTCGTAATGATATCTCCTGGTCCCATCTCAAGAGAGAAAGAATAGGCGGCTCTTATTTTCCATGGGGCAAAGGTTATTGGATTGGATATACTTATTTTTGGTCGTTGCCATCAGCAACGTTAACAAAACGTACATTTAAAAACAATAGGCCTATGACGTTTTGTGATAAATTAAAATGTGTTCTTTGGGTTAGATCCTTTATATGTAGCAGAAATGTAATTTGAAATATAGAAGTGTGCCTAAGCTGGTAATGTTAAAATTGTTCAAAATGTAATAGCACAAGAGTGGAGATTTTAAACAATATCTCTAAATTAAGGTGTTGACTCTGTACGAAAAAAAAACATTAACTGGAATCTCCTGTGCTATTGCACTTTGAACTACTTTTATATTACCAGCTTAGACACACTTCTAACTTTAAGCGAACACTTCTGGTAAATAAAGGCTAATAAACGTTCTTAAATTGGAAGCTACTGAAATTGGCTAAACAAGATGGTTATGATTTATGGCGTACTTTTACATATGTCAATTTTATTATTTTTGTTGCAAATGTTTGGGAGCCATTTTCTTTGACACTTTTCACTCAGTCTGACCAAAAGACGTCACCCTGTATAATTTATGACATACTTATCAGAAACAGCCTTGTCAAACTTCTTAATTTTAAAAGAAAATTAGGCCTACTTTGGTTCTTGGTCTTGCTTATAAATCTCATTTTCTTCAGGTTCTGAGTTTACTTTTGGTAGCGCTAGCGAGTTGTTCGTGGTTTTTGATTTTTGCCAAGGATTCAAAATTCAATGCACTGACTGTCTGGCTGGAAAATATTTGGGTTAATTATGGAATTATATTTTCTGAACGTAAGTTGTTTTTCTCAGCTAGCGATTCCTTGGAGGACAGCGGCTTCTACAATATCTTAAACACTTTTGCAGCCAACAATAAACCACCGATTTCTACGAGTGGCAGATTTGCATTTGGAAGTTGGTTGATATTAGTATTGATAATGACCATTGAAATTGGCAGCAATTTAAAGTCCAGTTTTTCCGTTGTGTCTTACGACGTCATAAACGGCTTTGATGATATTTTAAAATCCAAGAAAATTGACATCCTAACATTTCAAAACTCTTTAATCATGTGGAAGTATTGCGATTTGGTAAAATTCATCATGGAATAAAACTTGCTGAATAGTTTGACCCTAGAATATTACGTCACTTTATATATTTCTCTTATTCGCAGGCAAAAGACGATGGCTATAATGAGAAACGGAGGAAAGCTTACGCTAGATTATGCAAATTTGCAGAAAAACCTAAAATAATAATGGATCTAACCTTAATTCCGGAAAATCGTCGTAAAAAATCTAAAAAGAAAACCGCATTATTGACGACTATGATGGAATTGAAAACTCATATTCGGGGTCAATTTAAAAATATTATTCAGAGTAAGAGACTATTTTACTTGGGGAAAAAGTCAACGGTCGATGAACTGAGTTACTTCCCAATTTCCAAAAATGTCTCCAATAATGCGTTTCTAAGAGAGCTGATAATTAAAAGGTAACTTTTTTTAATTGATGTGTACGCTAATGACTTTAGCCTTAACTTTGGTTTTATTAATCATTCTCTACTTAACGTATAAAATATACCTTTAAATTCTTATGGAAATATTTTTTACTAAACTTTTCATGTGGACCTTAATCTGTTTTAGCGTACTGGTGCTATTGGAGACTGAAGCGTTGGCGTATAAGAGATTTGAAAGCAAATATATTCTGGATATTATTTTGTGGAAGAAACCTGTTGATACAGCTGAGTCCCTTGATTTGGAAGGCTGTCAGGTTATCTTTAAACTCTGGCTGCTTTGCATTTGTGTCTCATGCTCGGTATTGTTAATAGAAATGTTTTCTCAATGTACGATTTTGCGGCGAAAGAAAGCGGCAACAAATTGGTTCGGGAAAATTGCTATCCGCACCATAAAACGATGAACAATATACTTTTCCGAAAACCCGTACTCTAATTTATGGAGGACAGTCTGGCCATTTTACATAACAACCCATAAATGTCGAAAACAATTCTCAAGCTTTTTGTTATAAACTTTAATATTTGTTTTTTGACCCACTTGAAACGAGCAAAAATGAAGATGCAACTGGTATCACAACACTGGATCTCAACTCACACTAAAGTAATTTTAAGCGAAGCTTGTAAACATAGGGTTATATGACTAATTGTATCCAAGTCACATGTTAACTCCCTTTTGTCTATTGGCTATGTACTCTAATAGTGCCTATCAATTTAATTTCAATAGACTTTAAATTAAGTGTGCCCATCTGATACCGTTTGTTTTATTGAAAATTTGAAATTTCGTGTGTGATGTGTGTACGTTTAAAATTTCAAGTGTATATCAAGCAATGAATTCATAAACTTAAATTAAGCAAGCTCATATGTTACTATTGGCTTTACTGAAAATGATCGATTTTCTTGTTGTGTATGTTTCCATTATTCATAGTTAATTTATCAATCAATGAATAAATATGCAATTATACGCCCAAACCCTCGCGCGTGATACTCTTATAATTAGTTTTTATCTTAATAATTATTATGTTGAATTTCAAATACTTCAATACGTATTATGTTCGTAATGTTATAGTTTTTGAGCGGCCGTGTTCCAGCCCAAAATTCCCTTGCAAAGTCGATTTTACAAGGAGAATTTACGTGATAACTAAGGTACTTGACGCCTATGGTTCAGACCATTCTTCTTATGGAAATATTAGCAGAACTTACCTTTCAATTGATTTTCTTTTCTCTAGACCTCTTAAAGGGAGGGTGAAGTGGAAACTCAAGTGATTTTATCGATACTTCTACTAATTATAATACCATTCTGTATAGTGAAACATCCAGAAAATATTTCTGACTGATTTTAAAATTAGAATTAAGTTCACATCATAGGTATTATCAGAAGTCCATTAAATTAGCCTAATTAATGGACTTCTGGTATTATTTGAAATAAGGACCTCCGACCAATCGCGTAACATTCTGCCTTCTTGTTAACAAAATTCTCGTGTCACGCTCCATGCCAAATGAAATTTAGCGTGAGATTTGATGAAAGTTGCTCGCCATGTGATGTTCGTGGCGCGAGATGTAGAGCGTGCAACGGAAATTTTGTTAACAGGAAGGCAGAGCGATTGATCGAAGGTCCTTATTTCAAATTATCCATAAAAGCTGAACCTAATTTGAATTTTGAAATCATTCGGAGCTTGTATTTCCTGAATGTTTCACTATGCAGAATGATCTTATAATTAGTAGAAGAATCGATAAAAAATCACCTGATTTTACTCATCACCCTCCCTTTAAGAAGGTCGGCCGCCTAGAATCTCGATTACATTTAAACATAGCTTCAACCAACACGCGTACGTAAGATAAATAGCCTTGGAAATGAAATTAGAGAGCTTAAGCACAGCACGAAAATAGTTTGAACATTTATAAGATAAGGAAATTTCAAGAAAATGGAAATAGTGCAACTTCTCGCATTTATTTGAGTAATAAATAGCTTCAATATAACTTTCGGAGCTCATTTCAATGTATAAAAATAATTATAAAATATAAAATCACAAAGTTATTAAAGAGATGGTTGTATAATATGAAAAATCAAACGAACTGACTAAAACTTATGTTTATTCCATGTCAACTAAGTGAAACGAGAGAGAAACAGCGACAACAAATTCGACTTTTGAGGCAATTGGAGGGTTCGCATAATTTTGTTTTTCAGTAATTGTAGGTTTCGTAGTACAAATCTCGTTAATGAATTTCAATATTCTTACTTCGACTTTTTAGTCTTTTTATTTACCATTGATTCAAAGGTAGGACGATTTCCAAATTAACGTGGCTGGGTGACGTCAGCAGAGCGACTCCTATATCTGTTTTCTTAGTCAAAGTATTGGTTTAAACCTCTACAAAACTCAGAGAAAATTATATTACTTTTTGTTCGATATGCTTAAACTACTTTTCATGTCATGCAAGCCCAAGTTCTTGGTCGATAAACTTTAACGGTTTTCATAATCATTTTTTCAACATTGAATGCATCACGCTTCTGCTAATGGAAGTAACTTTAAGTACTCTACTTATTATTGTTTTTTCACTTCTTCGATCGCAAATATTCTCTTTAGTACTGTTAAATATTTTTCATTTCAACTGTTTTACCCAAGTCTGTCGGAAAAGTAGTTTCATATTTCGATACTGAGAAGAATTAATGTACTCGAAACATTTTGATCGTGATAAGGTAAAGGAAAACGCACTTACATAGTATAAAAATGGAAACGCAATGGAAAATAGGAGCCATAATGATGGTAAGTTTAAAAGTAACTTATTACTTCAAAGATTTTATGCTCCATTTTTTCTGTTCTTATAAATTTATAAAGAAATACCAGAAGTTAGATGATACTAGGAGTATTGAGGTAACCAAATTCTTCACTTGGCGAAAGTGAATATTCTTGATAACACACCAACGGCTGGCCCTCTGGTAGCGGTTTCTGAATTTTCCCTCCAAAACGTGAGACGCTCGTGGCGGTAGACGGCCGAACTAGATTCAAGCACAGGCGTCTGTGTTCCGCGGCTTTAGGTTGAGGGGAAGGGGGTAGGAAAGTTTTTTGGAACTCGACCAATTTTTTTCTCTCTAGTGTAGGCGTAATGGAAGCGGCATAAAATCCTCCAATTTGTTCACTAGTGCATGCCAGGATCTACTACCAATGCTAGAGCCCTTCACTTCTAGTCTCATCTTACTTATGGAAATACGAAATAATCCGCCCAGTGTTCTGGACTGGTCAATAAATAAGGGATTTACGTTAATTTTTTTATAGAAAGTTAGCATTTAATGCACAAGGAAAATTTTTGTGCTTTTTTGAGAATCACATGTTGCAATGGTTGTTCACTTAGGCGTGAACATCATAAAGGATTATTTATGTTAAATCTTATTAATAATAAAATATTCTATAACAGGATGAAAATGTTACCAGTGATAGATTCCAGTTCATGAGTGAATATTTATCAAAAAGGTAATAGGCTCACCATAAGTTTATAAGAAATATTACAGAAGTATGACACTTCTAAGTGATAGAGACTTCCTGAGATCTAGTCCAAAAACGACGCGAGAATTGACTACACTCGTTTTTGCAGTTCATCATACTATTTAGTCTATGACAGCGTCTCACCAGCCGCCGATTTACGAAAATCTATGACGTTTCACCTACGTCACTTCATGACAAGCTCTCAGTAACCAGTGACAGACTTATGGAACATATCTTATGAACTTATGGCTCATTTAATTGACAAATACTTTTGAACTAGCTTTTCAACTATAAATTATGCTATTTTATAGGCAAATAGAACTTATCAATTGTAATATAGCGCAGAAGACTATTCCGGTTCCAGATGAATGTTTCGTAAGTTCAACTTAGAAATTAAATCGTTCTTGAAAATTAGGAGAAATAATCATGCGAATTTTCAGACATCTATCATTTCATTCTTTGACATGACGGGTAAAGAACTCCAACAAAAAACAGAGAGCGCAAATATGTCTAAAATGACCTATACAATGTCGTCGGTGACCAGAACTGTGACTTTTTCTTCGTCACCAATAGCACGAGAATCAGCCTCATTGGATTTAATTCAAATAGATAAAATGGTATTGATTTTTTCAGACTTTTTTTCTATAATGGTCGGATTTTATTGGGAAATGATGTAATAATCCTCTTAACATTGCAGAATCTCAGTTAACTTAATGTTATCCAGAAATCAAAGGATAGTTCTAGTTCTAACGGTTTTAGATAATTTTAGAAAAATATGAGTCAAAATCCTGACTGATATCAGAAGTATGATGAGACTAGAAGTGAAGGGCTCTAACATTGGTAGTAGATCCTGGCACTAGTGAACAAATTTGAGGATTTTATGCCGCTTCCATCGCGCCTACACTAGAGAGAAAAAAATTGGTCGAGTTCCAAAAATTTCCTACCCCCTTCCCCTCAACCTAAAGCCGCGGAACACGGACGCCTGTGCTTGAATCTAGTTCGGCCGTCTACCGCCACGAGCTTCTCACGTTTTGGAGGGAAAATTCAGAAACCGCTACTAGAGGGCCAACCGTTGATGTGTTATCAAGAATATTCACTTTCGCCGAGTGAAGAATTTGGTTAGCTCAGTACTTCTAGTCTCATCTCACTTCCGCTGATATTCAACTCTCAGCCTAAATCGCTTGACCTATAGAAGACTGAAATTTTGCAGAGACTTTACTCATAAAGTTCAAGCATGCTTTAAAAGTTATTTTTCCAATCCGTCGCTGCATTGAAATATGGCGACCAGAAATGTGAAATTCCTTTTTTTAAAGAATATCTCCTGCGCGTTTCAAGCAATTTCGCTAAAAATGCTTGATTCTTCATTATATTACGCATTAAAAGCAGTAAATTCCTGGTCAGGCTTCTTAATTCTAACTTTTTAAGTTAATATTTTTTTATCTGGCTGCAAAATTCATTTTTCAGGTTCTGAGTTTACTTTGTGTAGCGCTAGCGTTTTGTTCCTGGTTTTTACTTATTACCAAAGAATCAAAATGCAATTGGAGAACACTGACGGCCTGGCTTGATAATATTTGGGATAATTATGGACTTTTATTTACTGAGCGTAAGATATAAATGTCACTAAGCGATTCTTTAGAAGACAGTGACTTTAAAAATAATTTTTTTAAAAACCCTTGCAGCTAGCGATAAACCACCGATTTCTTCGAGTGGCAGATTAGCCTTTGGCAGTTGGCTGATTTTAGCATTGCTGATGACGATTCAAATTGGCAGCCATTTAAAGTCCAGTTATTCTGTTGTGTCTTACGACGTCATAGATGGCTTTGATGATCTTTTAAAATCTAAGAAAGTTGATGTCCTAACATTTGAACGATCTCCCATCTTGTGGAAGTATTGCGAAATGGTAAAATTAGTTATGGAATATAATTTGCGGAATATTTTACTTTAACGCCAAAATAACTCTATAAGATAAAGAAACGCTTTCTGAAGAATTTAGATAGGTTATTTTTAAACTTTGCAAAAGGTCTTTTCCCTTGCGTTTAGAAACGGATCATACCAATTTCAACTATCTGATGTTTCTCTAATTCGCAGGCAAACGACGATGTCTATAGTGAGAAACTTAGGAAACGTTACGCTAGGTTATGCGAATTTTCGAAAAAACCAAACATAATAAAGGATCTTACGTTAATTCCGAAAAACCTTCGGAGAAAATCTAAAAAGAAAACTGCTTTGTTGACGACAATGATGGAATTGGAAACTCATATTCGGGGTCAATTTAAAAAAATTCGTCGGAGTAAGAGATTATTTTACTTGGGGAAAAAATCAACCGTCGATGAACTGAGTTACTACTACATTACTGAAAAAATTTCCAATAACGCCTATCTAAGGGAGCTGATAACTAAAAGGTAATGTCGTATTTGCAAAGCACTATAATGGTGAACAACTTACCTCTAGTTTTATATTAATCCTTATTTACTTAAAAATAATACATCATAAATTTGCTGTTTTGAATACAAACATTTTTCTATATCTATCATGTCGACCTTTGCTGTGTTTTCAGCGCTTTGGTGCAAATGGAGACTAAAGCAATGGCGTATAAGAGATTTAAAAGCAAATATATTTTGGATATTATTTTGTGGAAGAAGCCTACAGATTCAGTTGAATTCCTCGATTTGGAAGCCTGCCAGGTTATCTTTCATCTCTGGCTATTCTGCATTTGTGTCTCTTGCTCAGTATTATTAGTAGAAATGCTTTCTCAATGTCCGACATTGTGGCGAAAAATTGTAAACAAAAGATAATTTTACTATTACATAATTCGATCAAACCCCAACCATTTGGTTTTGTGATGGGTTTAATGTTTTTGTTTTCGTTGCTAAAAGTCCGATATAACAATAATTTTGGATATTTTGTCTCTGGTTGACAGGGAAGCTGTTTCATTTAGTTTCATTACCTTAATAGGTAACTGTAATTTGAAGTATAGAAATATTATTTGAAGTATCAATATAAAATAGATATTCAGCGTCAAATTGGAGCTTTTCTAGTGATAAGTTAAAAATTCCACGAACAAACATCATAAAATGTCTTTTGTTTTTTTGAAAATTGCATATTAGGCCTATTATATTTTACATTTCCTATTTCTCAATTCTTAGAAATGTTAAAGTTATACAATATTATCCGTCCAGTACCTTGGGTTTGTGTAAATAAATATAGGATTTCACAATTTAGTATAGGAGTTTACCATTTAGTATTTAAGCAAATGATGCAATCTGTAGTTTTAATGTTTATATGTTTTAATGAGTACATATAAAAACCAATAACTTAATTTTAATCGACTAAATCAGAGGTACCTGCACAGAGGAGATGAATTACAAAAATGTTTCGGTTATTTGCTTAGTCCTGTTATATCGAGGTCAAAAAACAATAGCTTTAGTGTCACCCTGGTAAAGCGAATGCTTTCTATCGATGGTACTTGTGAAAAAAAGAGTCTGCACAAACGTACTCAAGAAGTACTAACTCAATTCAATTAATGTGGATCATGCTCATGATTCTATTTGAAGAAACATTACTCAACACGCGTTCATTGGAAAACTGTAACCTTGACCGTTAATGGTTCGTAAGCATCCATTTTACTTGGTTTAGTACCCCGACAGTGAAATTAGAGAGTTTAAGCACATCACGAGAATAACGTTGTTTCAATTTTAGCTATGATTATAATCGATCAAGAATCGTCTTAAGAGTATAGATATAATGAAAATTGTTAAAAGTGGACACGGACCTCCAGTTTTTAAAACATAAACATTTTTTCTTTGCTATAGACCATTCCAATAAATTCTAGCAGGGAAGCGAACACTACAGGAGGAAAGGTATACTAGCCTTCTTGGGTTTTTTTCCCTAGACCCAAGAACCATCGCTAGAGGCAGCGCTAATTGGCAAGACTCTGGCTGTGGTGAACCTTTGTCTACTTCTGGCATTGCCTCTTGGCGTGACGCCCCTTTTCGTTAGTTTCTTTGCATGCGAAAGTCCAATTGACGTCGTCAATAAATATTTTCTAATTTAAAGCGCCGGAACAATATCTCCTTAATTGCTTCCTGATTAACTTCACAGTTTAAACTTCCACAAAACGCTCTGGAAATTCTATAATTATTTGGCTTTTTATTCTTAAACCGCTTTGATGTGGTTTAAGACCAAGTTCTAGTTACCGGTTTTCTTTATCATTATTTCATCATTGAAATATTCAACCGTGCTAAAAATAATATTTGCGATCGAAGAAGTCAAGAAACAAAGATAGGGCGTGCCTGAAATGTTACATCCTTGCGTGATGTTTGTTTCTATAAATTTATAAGGAAATACAGCTAATTCGCATAGTGTCCTGTACCTGTCCATAAATTTGAGATTTACGTTGAAGGAAGTAACATTTAAGACACGCCCTATCTTTGTTTCTTCACTTCTTCGATCGCAAATATAATTTTTAGCACGGTTGAATATTTTTCATTTCAAACTTTGCGTCAGAAAAGTATGTTTCATATTCAGTTACCGAGAATTATTAATAAGATTCAAGGTACTCGAAACATTTTGCCCGTGATTAGGTAAAGACAAGCGCACTTACATGGTATAAAAAATGAGAACGCAATGGGCAATAGGAGGCTTGATAGTGGTAAGTTTAAAAATGGCTTATTACTTGAAAGATTTTAAAATTTATTTTTTCTGTTCTTATAAATTTATAAATAAATACGAGGTTATACATCCCGTTTCCAGGACAGATGTAAATAAATACAGGGTGTTGCAAAAAGGGTGGATAGACAGAAGTACAGTGGACTCAATGACACTTTGCCGTAGGAGCCACTGATTACAAGTTATGATAGGAGTGCTATTGGGATGACCCCTGAATTTAATTAGAAGTGTTTTTGCGCGAATTTACGCTGTCAACGCTAAAGCACTCTTATAATAACAGTGGCCCTTAAAACAAAATGTCATGGAACATTTTCGACTCAAAATTGCTAATAAAATCCACTTTACTTCAATATAACCACCGTTATTGGAACAATTTTACAAGATTTATGTTATTTTTTTTATTTATATTACCATTTAATGCACAAGTAGCATCAGGTATAGATGTAAGTTTAGAAGCGGGAATGAAGAACGGTTAGAATTTACAGTCCGACTCATAGCCCAGTATAGAGCCCCTCCCTCCAACACATATCGAAAAGTTAAAATTATCTTACTGACTCACTTAAACTACGTTTGATGACGTTGCTGACGTGGACGGCGAAGAAAACGTAATTCTTTATATTCCTGCCGCTATGACCCGTCTCTTCTTTCAAACCTTCCCACCCGTCCCGGGTAAGGGGTCCGGGGATTTGAAGCGCGCCCAGATTACTCTGTTCTCCATTCCTGCTTCTAAGATTACATCTATCCCTGGTAGCATAAACAAAAATTTGTAGTTTCGACGGTTTTCTGACTCTGTGACTTAGAGGTTGAAAACTAGAAACTTAACGATTATTACGTGAACTGTTTTTGCCCTTTTAAATAGTATTATGTTCCTTAACAGGAGGAAAATGTTACCAGTGATAGATTTCAGTTCATGAGTGAATATTTTGCAAAAAGGTATTAGACTCACTTATTGGACAAATCCATTTGGTATAGCTCGTCAATGATAAATTGTGCTATTTTGTAGGGAAATTAAACTTGTCAATTGCAATTTAGCGTTCAAGACATATCCAGACCAATGCGCTGCAAGTCAATTTAGACATAAAATCGCTTTCTAAACCTGGGAGAAATAATCTTGTGAATTTTCAGACATATTCCATTATATTCCTTGACTTCACGAGGAAAGAACTTCAAAAACTGATTGAGAGCGAAAGTGTCTCTACTAGGATGTCGTATATGATGTCGTCGGTGACCAGAACTGTGACTTTCTCTTCATCACCCATAGCGCAAGAATCAGCCTCATTGGATTTAATTCAAATAGATAAAACGGTATTGACTTTTTCAGACTTTCTTACAGTGGTCGGATTTTATTCGGAAATACTGAAAAAAAAATCCTCTTAACATTACAAAACCACAGTTAAATTAATATAATCCGGAAATCAAAGGGTAGTTCATAGGGAAGAAATGTGATAAAGTTAACGATTTTAAGATAATTTTAGAAATTCCAAATCTATAAGTCAAAGTCCTGACTTATTGACTGACTGACAATCAACACCCAGCCAAACAGATTTATTCAGTAAGATAAAATTTCGCAGGGATCTTACCCTTAAGTACTAGGTATGCTTGAAGACGGATTTTTTCCGTCCGCCGCCATCTTGAAAAATGGTGGGAAGAAATGTATAATATTTTCATTATGGAATAACGTATGCGAAGTTCTACTGATTTCACTAAAATTTAGTATACTGATTTAATATATCCAGAAGTAAGATGAGGCTAGAAGTAAAGAGCTCTAGCATTGGTAATAGATCCTGGCACTAGTGAACAAATTTGAGGATTTTATGCCGCTTCCATCGGACCCCCTTACCCGGGAATTGGGGTATGAAAGAAGAGGCGGGTCATAGCGACAGAGGTAAAAAGGTATTACGTATTTTTCGCCGTCCGCGTCAGCAACGTCATCAAAACGTAGTTTAAGTGAGCCAATTAGATAATTTAAAATTTTCGATGCGTGTTGGAGGGAGGGGCTCTATACTGGGCTATGAGTCGGACTGAAGTAAATACTAATCATTCTCCATTCCTACTTCCAAAAATACATCTATCCCAGACTCTAAAGACTCTGATTTTTAATGGTACAGATAACATTATCAAAATGTACATATAAAGTGAGACCAGGAATGTATGGAGAGGCTGGAATGGCTAAGGGGGCTCTCGTTGTACCCTTGATGCTGGAAACATAAGGCGAGTCCTTTTTTTTTTAGAAGTGTAGCTCCTCCCCCTACGTCTGTTTAGCTGTCTAAGGAAGGCGAAAAATGTCATGACTCGTTAAAAAGGCTTGGTAGAAGTGACCTTTTAGATTTTTTAAAGATAAATGCGCTGATTCGACGCCGTTCGTTTTCATATTCGATTCTCTCAGCCTAGGCAGAGGACCTAGGGTAGAGGGTGGAGAATAATAGCAAACAAGTTTTTTTTGGCTGCCAATGAATGAATGAAAATAATTTTAGTGGTAAATACGATTTTTACGTCAGGCTATGACGTCACTAGCGTAAATTAAGCCACGCCAGTAGTTTCCAAGATCATTTCACGCCGATTAGGATTTGACTTTAGCCATTCCAACCCCTCCATACATTCCTGGTGAGACAATATGACATTTTGAAAACGAGAGTATAGCTTTATTGGACTGCAGTAAAGGTTAACTAATATTCGTTAATTCTTCATTGCATATATTCCTGGTTATACTTCTTAAATTGAAATTAAAATTTCTTTTCTTTTTTGCCTCGCTGATAAATCCATTTTTCAGGTTCTGAGTTTACTTTTTGTAGCGCTGGCGTTTTGTTCTTGGCTTTTACTTTTTACCAAGGAATCAAAATGCAATTCCAGAACATTGACTGTCTGGATAGATAATATTTGGGATAATTATGGAATTATATTTTCTGAACGTTAGTTGTTCTTCACATCTAGCAATTCCTTGGAGGACAGTAACTTTTACAATATTTTAAACACTTTGGCAGCCAACGATAAACCACCGATTTCTTCGAGTGGCAGATTAGCATTTGGAAGTTGGCTAATTCTAGTGTTGCTGATGATGATTCAAATTGGGAGCAATTTAAAGTCCAGTTTTTCCGTTGTGTCTTACGATGTCATAGACGGCTTTGATGATCTTTTAAAATCCGAGAATATTGAGGTCCTAACATTTGAAGGATCTTTAATCATGTCGACATATTGTGAAATGGTAAATTTCATCATGGAATAACACTTGCGGAATAGTTTGACCCTAGAATATTACGTCAATTTATATACTTCTCTTATTCGAAGGCAAAAGCCGATAGCTATAATGAGAAACGGATTGAAGGTTACGCTAGATTATGCACGGAAAACCCTAAAACATTAACGGATCTAACCTTTATACCGGAAAACAATCGCAAAAATTCGAAAAAGGGAACCGCTTTGTTGACGACCATGATTGAATTGGAAAGTCATATTCGGGGTCAATTTAAAAATATTATTCGGAGTAAAAGGCTATATTACTTGGGGAAAAAGTCAACAGTCGATGAAATGACGTACTTCCCCATTTCCGAAAATGTCTCCAATAATGCGTTTCTAAGAGAGCTGATCATAAAAAGGTAATTTGTCGTAATTGATAGGTTCGCTAATGGCTTTGACCACAGGTGAAGATTTTGGCTTTAGCTTAAGTTTTCTTTCAATCATCCTCTACGTAGCGTGTAAAATATACCTTTAAATTTTTACGCAAATTGTTTTCTCAACACTTTTCAAGTGAACCTTTTCTCTGTTTTAGCGCACTGGTGCAAATGGAGACCAAAGCGATGGCGTATAAGCGATTTGAAAGCAACTATGTCTTGGATGTTATTTTATGGAAGAAGCCTATGGATACAGCTCAGTCTCTCGATTTGCAAGACTTCAAAGCTATCTTTGAGCTCTGGCTACTATGCATTTGTGTCTCTTGCTCAGTATTATTAGTAGAAATGCTTTCTCGATGTTCAATTTTGCGGCGAAAGAAACCAGCAAAGAATTAGTTCGGTAAAATTGCTGTCCACACCATAAAACGATGAACAATATCCTTTTCCGAAAATCCGTACTCTAATTTATGGAGGAGAGTCTGGCCATTTTAGATAACAACCTATAATTGTCGAAAATATTTCTTATGCTCTTCATTATAAACTTTAATTTTGGTTTTTCGAGTCGCTGTAAACGAGCAATAGTTAAGTTTTATCTTTTATTAAGCATTGGATTTTATTTTCAACTCAGACTTTAGTAATTTTAAGCGACCTTGGAAACATAGGGTTGTAGGACTAACATTATCCAAGTCACTAGATAACTCCCTTAACCCTATTGGCTATGTACTCTAAAATTGCGGTTGTGTTCCAGCCCATAATTTCTTGCAATGTCGATTATACAAGGAGACGTTGCGTGATCACTAAGGTGCTCGACGGCTATGGTTCAGACTATTCTTCTTATGGGCAATATTAGCAGAACTTACTATTCGATTGATTTTCTTTTCTCTACACCTCTTAAGAATGTCGACCGCCTAAAATCTCGATTGTATTTAAACAAAGCTTCAACCAACACGCGTACGTAAGAAAACTGTAGCCTTGACCGTTAATGCCTTGAATTTTTTTTTAATTTATTTAGTACCAAGACAATGAAATTAGAGAGCTTAAACACATTAAAATTACGTACTTTGAACATTTAGGAAAGTTCAAGAAAATAGAGATAGTGCAACTTGTTGCATTTAATTAAGTCATAAATCGTTTGTAGAAGCTTCAATACACTCTTTTGGAGCCCATTTCAAGTTTGGCTATGACACCCAAAAGAAATTAAGCGCATATTGTTATAAATCTCTAATAAAATAATCTACAAAGTAGAAAGACAAATGATAATAGTAATTCGTCATGCCCGGGATAGATTTAATCTTAGAAGTAGAAATGGAGAACAGAGTCATCTGGGCGCGCGTCAAAGTCTCGGATCCCCATTCCCCGGGAAGGGGGTATATGAAAGAAGAGGCGGGTCATAGCGACAGAGGTAAAAAGGAATTACGTATTTTTTGCGGTCCCCGTCAGCAACGTCATCAAAACGTAGTTTAAGTTAGCCAATAAGATAATTTAAACTTTTCGTTACGTGTTAGAGGGAGCGGCTCTTTACTGGGCTATGAGTCGGACTGAAATAAATTCTAACCGTTCTCCATTGATACTTCTAAAATTAAATCTATCCCTGGTCATGCCAAATTGAAGGGCCCATTTAAGGAAGATTTGTGATTTAATTACCATTCCTACATAAATTATTTTCTAAGTTTAGTCTCAGACCACTAATAATCCATCTTAATAGGAGGCTAGGTTAGAATAGAGCAACGCCTGATTGCAGCGCCGCGGTGGCGACTTTGGAATATTTCGAACTCTAACAGATGCACGTACCTCTAAACAGTTAAGAAAACTTAACATATTTGTGAGTATATGAAGAAATACAGTTTTAACATATATGTAATCACTAAGTTTAAAAAAAATGCGACCTTTAATACTTTGAAACTAACAACACATTTTAAAATGCAATACTTTAATTTCTTTTGTATGTAGATCAATCAATTTGGTTGAAAATGGTCTCTTGGCACACGATATTGATTGGAACTCGGTAAACTTCGATCGTTGTCTCCAAAAATGGGATGAAGAGCAAATTATCCAAATTAATTTGAGGAAATTGATGTGAATACTAATACTTATTCTTTACATTTGCGGATTGTTGTGTGGGTTTGCTTACTTTTTGATAATTGAACGTAAAACATACCTCTGCAAAATGGGTCGTTGTTAAGAGGTATCTACAAGAACATTCTCTCAGAGAAATGTTTGAGCCAATATTATACTATCTTCTATTATCTCTTGATAGTACTCTTGGTTTGTG
Source organism: Phalangium opilio (assembly GCF_054372755.1). Classification (NCBI taxonomy): domain Eukaryota; kingdom Metazoa; phylum Arthropoda; class Arachnida; order Opiliones; family Phalangiidae; genus Phalangium; species Phalangium opilio. The sequence continues at coordinate 5,736,638 of NW_028324144.1, forward strand.
AAGCCTACAATTGAGGTTTATTTTCCAAAAGAAAACTCCGTACTAAACCAGAGAGAGTTTATAATAGGGAGTAGAAAATAAGGAATATTATGTAGCTCAAAAATCACATGATCAACAAAACTAGCCAGGTCTATTTCCGTTATGATTTTTTTTTTGTGGCCCTTCCCTCTAAGGTAGGTCTTGAATGTTTGCTGGAGGGATTCTAGGTGAGATGGACAATACTTTTGTAGCGGAAAGGAAACGTCTGACTTAAAATATCTCCAGATGGCGCCAGTCGCACTCGAAATTGGGAACACTTATTGGGTAATTGTACAACCAATAGTGTTTGAGGGCAAACTTCAAAATTAAAGGATTGTCATAAGACCGGAAATTACCTGGCTAGTTTTAGTGACGCACTTGTTTGAGCTACATTGTATTTAGCACTGACAAGGGCAAAAGCTTCACTCCCTATTATAAACTCTCTCTGACTAAACTAAAACATTATATTCCGGTATATGCAGGGAAAAAAATTGATTAGTTCCCCTTTTTAAAATCTTATTAAAAGTTTATCCATTTGTCAGTTTAATTTTCGTGGCAGTTTCTTTGCTTAAAAACGTTCCTAATACTAAGGTAATTTATTCCCTCTCCTTTCTGGCAATGCATAACCTGTGTACAAGTACTTAAACTTTTAAACTAATAACTTTTGCACGCGATTTGGCTCTAGACTCCCTAGGTCTTCTCTTTATTTTTGAAAATGAATGCAGTTCGTCAGAAACTTAAACGATTAAGGTTAAAGTTGTGTCATTTAATAACAGGAATGTACAGAGAGTAGTGTTGTTATTATATCTGTCAAGTGACTAAAAGAAATGTCTTTTTCAATTTATTTCGAGTCGTCATGCGCGTTTAGTAACTGAATGTTCCAGAGCATTTCTTGTTATCGATAATGTTTAACGCTGCAGAACGACCTAGTTATCCTTCGCTAGTCGTCAACTGTTTGTCTAAGATTCTTTGCATTAGCGATTCAGGAGAAATATATTTCACTTTTGTTTCGGTATGATTTAAAAAAAATTTATATATATTTTGGGATAGTATTTTCAATCCCAGTATTCAGTGAATGATAATAATTTTGTGAATAAACACCAAACTTTATTTTCTTCAAGATTGAATTGAATCAGGGATAGATTTATTTTTTTTAAGACGGAATGGGTAACAGGGTTATTCGGGTGCGCGTCCAAGTCCACGACCCCCTTACCCGTGACGGAGGGATATGAAAGAAGAGGCGGGTCTTATTTTCGTTATGGCGTTGTATGTATATCCGGGTCAAATAAACGTCGTCTGCCCCTTCGTCTGCCAAGTTTGAATGGGCTCGGATTGTAATTTTTGAAAGAACATTGTTTAAAATTGGAAGTTACACAAGACATAGGGCTTGCAACTGACAAAAAAACGGGGAAGACCCATGAAAATTAAAAGTGAGTTAGAATTGAGTAATGAAATCGAAAAGTCTTCGTAGATATTACAACACGAACAGGTTTTAACCAAACACTAAGCTCACAAAACTCCTGGCCATTCACTAAGCCTTGGTTAACTTCATCAAATTCGTTTACAAAATCATGAGGATAGTAGATATGATTGGCTTATGAAAGAATTAGCGAACACTTTTCACCCTTTACAGATGTACTCCAAATCCGAAACACCGGCACCAAATTCACTAACTACCTTCTTAATTGCTATTAAAAACAATTCCCGAATAATTTCTGGACCCTCGCTTTTAGACGGCTGCATTTTGAGGGGTCGTAGTCATAGCGACAGAGGTAAACAGGAATTACGTATTTTTGGCCCTCCTTGTCAGCAACGTCACCAATATGTAGTTTTAGTGAGCCAATAGGAAAATTTAATTTTTTGGTTACGTGTTGAAGGAAGGGGCTATATACTCGGCTATGAGTCGGACTGAAGTAATTAGGGCCAAACGTTGTGCATTCCGTCTTAAAAAATAAATCTATCCCTGATTGAATCAACGATGATAAACATTATAATTTAAATAATAGATTATTTACAGTGATGTTGTTTATGTAACAAGATAATATCGTTGCAAATATTTGTAGTGTCAAATGGCTTCTTCTGAATATATGTAGGTTGTAATTCGGTGTCTTGTGCTAAAGAAAGAACCATAGTCCGATAATTTTTGAAAAATCAATGAGGGTATAACCAGGGGAAGTTAAAGCTAGCAGCATATAGGCAAGGAATTTAGGGCGTTGTTGCTTTTTTTATATTTCTTTTCATATTTAACTTCTAATATCCGGTTCACCATATTTCAACTATTATGATGGCAGAGAAAGATGCTCGCACTAACCGGATATCTTTCAAAGCGAGAACACTCCAGCCAAACCTTCATTATACCCTCTTTGGAAAAAGATTGCACCAGATGTAAGATAATGGGACTAGAAGTACCGAGCTAACCAAATTCTTCACTTGGCGAAAGTGAATATTCTTACTATCACACCAACAGTTGGCCCTCTGGTAGCGGTTTCTAAATTTTCCCTCCAAAACGTGAGACGCTCGCGGCGGTAGACGGCCAGACTAGATTCAAGCACCCGCGTCCGTGTTCCGCGGCTTTAGGTTGAAGGGAAGGGGGTAGGAATTTTTTTGGAACTCGACCAATTTTTTATCTCAAGTGTAGGCGCGATGGAAGCGGCATAAAATCCTCAAATTTGTTCACTAGTGCCAGGATCTATTACCAATGCTAGAGCTCTTTACTTCTAGACCCCTTATCTTACTTCTGGTTACACTAAAGATAAATATCTGAGCCTACGAAAATAACATTTATCGCCCCCCTCTGTGGCATTCTATTGGATAACTCGAGAGTCTAAACCAGAGTGAAAAACAAATCGAATTACATTACCAAGTTTGGAAAACAAAATCCACGATCTCAAACTTCCAAAAAAAAAAAAATACTATAAAACCATAAATGCCTCAAACCCAAAATATTTCGCCAGAGGAAAGAAAAAGTTAATGTCACATAATGTAGACCGTTGATTGGTCGACCAAAATAGATTTAGAGAAAAGCATCTTTCAACTCTAGGGAAGACTTTCAACTGCACCAGTGGTCGGTTAAACGTTTAATAATTTCATGAATATATGCTTGGCATACTAAGCGAAATAACGTTGGACGTTAAACCTACCATAGTTCTGTGGTTTCGGATTTTTCTGATAGCCTTTTTTAAACATGTAAAAACGATTGGATAATGGATTACTGAAAGTGTTAATTATTGATTATTTCAAGACATAACTCGAGTCAAAATTCACGTAGGAAGTACTTAGTTATTTGCGATATTCGACTAAATGACTTCGTCCACCTTACCAATCGTCAATCGAACGCTTCTTGCCGCGATTTTCAAGGTGAGAAGGTCGTATTTGAATAATACTGAAATAAATCGTGGCGCTTCATTTATAAAAGTCGATTTGCTATCGCATGGTGCCCTTATGTAAGTGGTCCTAGTGGCAACCTTTTTTCAGAAAATACATTCGTCATAAGGGGGAAGGAGGAAGAAAAAGTTTCTCTCTCCAATAAAAATTGGGCAGTCAGAAACATCTAGCCTTCGAAACCGTTGAGTTTAAAGCATTATCAGAAATTAAAATAAAAGCGAAATACTACCTATATGCAATAACTACTTTAAGTATCGTTAACTTTCACGAAAACAAGGCCTAGCAAGTTTGGCATAAAATTATTAACAATTCTATGTAAATATAAAGAAAAACTCGCAGTTAAAATCAATACGTTTTTAGATCATGAATTTAAGCGATTTTTAAAATAATATTAGTTATTAAAATTTAAAAAAAATATCTCTCAACGGCTGGACATTGGACTCGTTGAAGGGGTATAATCCCAATGGACCGAATTCCCAATGAACCGAAATCCCATTCAACCGAAATACGAAAAACTAGATAAGAAATTAGCGGAAGTTGAAGCGGAACGGCGGGTTTTCGAACCACTGGCATTTGCGTAGAGGATCCCCTCATGCAAAAGTCCAATTGACGTCATCAGGAAATATTTTCTAATTTAAAGCGCCGGAACAATGTCTCCTTAATTGCTTTCCTGATTAACTTCGCAGTCTAAACTTCCACAAAACGCTCTGGAAACTCTATAATTTTTTTGTTTTTTATGCTTAAACCGCTTTGATGTGGTTTAAGACCAAGTTCTAGTTCTTGGTCGACGACAAACATTTCCGGTTTTCTTTATCATTATTTTATCATTGAAATATTCAACCGTGCTAAAAATAATATTTGCGATCGAAGAAGTGAAGAAACAAAGATAGGGCGTGCCTGAAATGTTACTTCCTCGCGTGATGTTTGTTTCTATAAATTTATAAGGAAATACAACTAATTCGGATAGTGCCCTGTACTGGTCCATAAATATGAGATTTACGTTGATGGAAGTAATATTTAAGACACGCCCTATCTTTGTTTCTTCACTTCTTCGATCGCAAATATTATTTTTAGTACGGTTGAATATTTTTCATTTCAAACTTTCTGTTAGAAAAGTATGTTTCATATTCAGTTAATGAGAATTATTAATAAGAAACAATGTACTCGAAATATTTTCCCCGTGATTAGGGAATGCAATGGGCAATAGGAGGCTTCATGGTAAGTTTAAAAATGGCTTATTACTCGAAAGATTATATAATTTATTTTTTCTGTTCTTATAAATTTATAAATAAATACAAGGTTATCCATCCCGTTTCCAGGAGAGATGTAAATAAATACAGGTCGTTGCAAAAAGGGTGGTAAGACAGAAGTACAGTGGACTCAATGACATTTTGCCGTAGGAGCCATTGATTACAAGTTAGGATAGGAGTTTTATCGGGATGACCTCTAAATTAAATTAGAAGTGTTTTTGCGCGAATTTAAGCTGTCATCTCTAAGGCACTCTTATAATAACAGTGGCCCTTAAAACAAAATGTTATGGAACATTTTCGACTCAAAATTGCTAATAAAATCCACTTTACTTCAATATAACCACCGTTTTTGGAAAACCTTTTATAAGATTTACGTTAATTTTTTATTTGTAATACTATAAAATTAGCATAAACAAACATTTGCAGTTTTATTAAAAAACATTAGAGGTCGAAACTAAAAATTTAACTATTATTACGGGAACTGTTTTTGCCCTTTTAAATAATGAAATATTCTTATTATTCTATAACAGTATGAAAATGTTGGTGATAGATTTCAGTTCATGAGTGAATATTTGGCAAAAACGTATTAGACTCACTTATTGGACAAATCCATTTGGTCTAGCTCGTCAATGATAAATTGTGCTATTTTGTAGGGAAATTAAACTTGTCAATTGCAATTTAGCGTTCAAGACATATCGAGACGAATGCGCTGCAAGTCAATTTAGACATAAAAATTCGCTTTCTAAACCTGGGAGAAATAATCTTGTGAATTTTCAGACATATCATATTACATTCCTTGACTTCACGGGGAAACAAATCCCAAAACTGATTGAGAACGTAACTAGGATGTCGTATATGATGTCGTCGGTGACCAGAACTGTGACTTTCTCTTCATCACCCATAGCGCAAGAATCAGCCTCATTGGATTTAATTCAAATAGATAAAACGGTATTGACTTTTTAGACTTTCTTACAGTGGTCGGATTTTATTCGGAAATACTGAAAAAAATCCTTTTAACATTGCAAAATCTCAGTTAAATTAATATAATCCTGAAATCAAAGGGTAGTTCATATGGAAGAAATGTGATAGAGTTAACGATTTTTAGATAAATTAAGAAATTCCATGTAAAATCCTAGTCAGACCAGGAATCTATATCGATATAAGTCAAAGTCCTGACTTATTGACTGACTGACAGATTTATCTAGTAAGATAAAATTTTGCAGGGATCTTACCCTTAAGTACTAGTTATGCTTTAAAACGGATTTTTTCCGTCCGCCGCCATCTTGAAAAATGGTTGCAAGAAATGTATAATATTTTCATTATGGAATAACGTATTCTACTGATTTCACTAAAATTTAGTACACTGATTTAATATATCCTGAAGTAAGATGAGACTAGAAGTAAAGAGCTCTAGCATTGGTAATAGATCCTGGCACTAGTGAACAAATTTGAGGATTTTATGCCGCTTCCATCGGACCCCCTTCCCCGGGAATTGGGGTATGAAAGAAGAGGCGGGTCATAGCGACAGAGGTAAAAAGGTATTAAGTATTTTTCGCCGTCCTCGTCAGCAACGTCATCAAAACGTAGTTTAAGTGAGTCAATTAGATTTTTTAAAATTTTCGATGCGTGTTGGAGGGAGGGGCTCTGTACTGGGCTATGAGTCGGACTGTAGTAAACACTAATCGTTCTCCATTCCTACTTCTAAAAATACATGACAAAACAATATGACAATTCGAAAACGAGAGTATAGCTTTATTAGACTGCAGTAAAGGTTAACTGATATTCGATAATTCTTCATTGTATATATGTACTAGATGTTACCCGCGGCGTCGCTCGCGTGTAATAAGAACTTCCATCAAAATGATATAAAGAATGGGTAGATTTTACTGATGACCAATATTTTTGTAGCACCCTAGGAGCGAAAGCACTCGGCGTTGCCCGTCAGCCCGTCGGGGCTTTTTTATTACTTTTCATGCGGACATTATTCCATAAAGAAAGGTTTTTAAATTTCTGGCCGCCATTTGAAAAGATGGCAACAAATCGAACCCAAAAGACCATTCAGCCCGTTTATAGGTTAGATTAAACCATTATAATAAAAAATTGTGAAATCGGTTCAAGATGGCGGTAGATTGAAAAAATCTTTCTTAGTACGCGCCTACCACTTATGAGTAACGTTCCTGCAAATTTTCAGCCTTCTAGGGCAAGCGAAGCGGTTTGGTCTGGGCGTTGATTATCAGTCAGTCTGTCAGTCAGTCAGTCAGGACTTTGATTTAGATATAGATATTCCTGGTTATACTTCTTAAATTTAAATTAAAATTTCTTTTCTTTTTTGCCTCGCTGATAAATCCTTTTTTTCAGGTTCTGAGTTTACTTTTTGTAGCGCTAGCGTTTTGTTCTTTGTTTTTACTTTTTACCAAGGAATCAAAATGCAATTGTAGAACACTGACTGTCTGGCTAGATAATATTTGGGATAATTATGGAATTATATTTTCTGAACGTGAGTTGTTTTTCACAGCTAGCGATTCCTTGGAGGACAGTAACTTTTACAATATTTTAAACACTTTGGCAGCCAACGATAAACCACCGATTTCTTCGAGTGGCAGATTAGCACTTGGAAGTTGGCTAATTCTAGTGTTGCTGATGATGATTGAAATCGGGAGCAATTTAAAGTCCAGTTTTTCCGTTGTAACTTACGATGTCATAGACGGCTTTGATGATCTTTTGAAATCCGAGAATATTGACGTCCTAACATTTGAACGATCTTTTATCGTGTTTAAATATTGTGTAATGGTAAATTTCATCATGGAATAAAACTTGCGGAATAGTTTGACCCTAGAATATTACGCCAATTTATATCATAAGAATATCAAACCACCCGTAAGCGTGAATTCACAATAAGACCACGGGTAATCACCATTGTACAAGGGCGCCAGAGAGAAATTTCAGGTTCTACGCCACCTAGAGGGAAAACGAAGCAATTCTCTCCGTCCCGATTCTCCCTACCACCTTATAACCCGGAAATCTAAGCAGTCGTCTGCTTCTGCAATAAATGGCAGCGGTAATCGGCTTAGTACTAGCTTTTAAGACTTAAGTTGTTTGTTTAAGATTAGGAACAGCAAATTATCTCGAATTTTTAAAGAAAATGGGAAACTCTTAGTTATAAGTGTACACAGTACAACTGGTTTCTTATGAATAGGAAAAGTACAAAAGATAAAAGTGTAGGATGCCGCATGCCTTTATTACGCGAACTTCAAAATCCACGTTTTAGCCCCACTAGCAGACGACAATGTTTGTTATGATTGCAAGTATTAATAGAGGTAGAGCTTATAATAGGTAAGAATAAGATATATATTAATCCTTGTATTTATTCCCAAGCTTCCGGTAGCATCCCTTGCGCGATTTGAATAAAGTTTCCCTTATGTGCCACCAGGAAGATTTGTCTCCCGAGTTTTACCTAGACAATGCCTGCCACATGGCTAATTTCCCGCCGATTCACGCTTACGGGTAGTTTGATATGCTTATGTTTATATACTTCTCTTATTCGAAGGCAAAAGACGATGGCTATAATGAGAAACGGATTGAAGCTTACGCTAGATTATGCAAAGATACGGAAAACCCTAAAACATTAACGGATCTAACCTTTATACCGGAAAACAATCGCAAAAATTCGAAAAAGGGAACCGCTTTGTTGACGACCATGATTGAATTGGAAAGACATATTCGGGGTCAATTTAAAAATATTATTCGGAGTAAGAGACTATTTTACTTGGGGAAAAGGTCAACGGTCGATGAAATGACGTACTTCCTCATTTCCGAAAATGTCTCCAATAATGCGTTTCTAAGAGAGCTGATCATAAAAAGGTAATTTGTCGTAATTGATAGGTTCGCTAATGGCTTTGACCACAGGTGAAGATTTTGGCTTTAGCTTAAGTTTTCTTTCAATCATCCTCTACTTAGCGTGTAAAATATACCTTTAAATTTTTACTCAAATGTTTTTCCCAACACTTTTCAAGTGGACCTTTTCTCTGTTTTAGCGCACTGGTGCAAATGGAGACCAAAGCGATGGCGTATAAGGGATTTGAAAGCAAATACATTTTGGATGTTATTTTGTGGAAGAAGCCTATGGATACAGCTGAATCCCTCGATTTGGAAAACTTCAAGGTTATCTTTGATCTATGGCTACTATGCATTTGTGTCTCTTGCTCAGTATTATTAGTAGAAATGCTTTCTCAATGTCCGACATTGTGGCGAAAGATATCAGCTAGAAGATGTTGGGGTGGCGTAGCGGTTAGCGCTTTCGCCTCGCAGCAAGAGGATTCCGGGTTAGATCCCGGACTGTGTCAATCGGGTGAAAATCTGGCAACAAATCCTTCTGCGTAGAGTTTGCAAGTTCTCTCCCTGCTTGTTAAAAGGAGTTTTCCTCCGCGGTCTAACCCGGTTTCTCCTTTCCATCAAAACTCGCAAAGGTTAACAGGTAATAGTTAGTATAGGGCGCTGTAGGTTAGCTGTGGCATAGGGGCTAGCCACCACCCCTCTATGCATTGTAAAGGGACCCACCTGTAAACAAGCCACAGGCTTAGTGTGGAAATCCCTTCGTAGACAAAGCCTAGATTATTATTATTATTATTAAATCGTTGTCAAGTACATTAAATTAAAGATATTTTTTGATTATATAATTCGTTCGGACCCCAATCATTTTCTCCTGTGATGGGTTTACGGTTTTTGTTTTCGTTACAAAAAGTCCGATATACAAACCATAATTGTGGATGTATGGAAAAATCTCATAAAAAATATACGTAAATTACGCACCTTTTGGAATGTTAGAGCCGTTCTATACAACGAAATGGCGACACGTTGTGTTGAAACGATATAATATTTTAGCTTGGTTCACAACGATAGTGCACAGTTCTCATTCGAGAAAAGTGAAGTAGAAATTACTAAACACTAATGACTGTATGAATCCTGCGTATGGATTTGCAATTAAAAATACTGTACGCTATCAGTTTGTCGTGTCTTAAACTTTTGTAAACATATATACTGATTACTGAAATAAAAAAAGGGAATAATCACCCTAATATTTTGTGAATAGCGGTTTTCAAGTGTGTTGGAATACTTTTTTAAATTTGAATCTCCATTAGAAACCCCTTGCGATTAATTCAAACATTAGAAATATTTTTTTATTTTAATTTAACCACTGAATTTAAAATTTTCTCATAAGTAAAATTAATGAAAAGCATAATATTAAAAAATATCCTTCATGATTACTTAGCTGTCGTCTCGATTTTGGCTTTTTTAATATTTTGTCCTACTATAACGAGATTTTACTATCTCACTCCTTAAACCCAACTTATTATGTACTATTTCTGGTAAATAAACTACCACTGTTTAAATAACAGCAATTTTTATTTGTAGTTGTCAGTTTAATTTATAAACACATTTTGTTATTATTTTTTCATTGAAAATTTAATCCTCATAACGATTCCATCAAAGTTTCATGTATACACCGAATGAAAAATGTCGACGGTTTATTTTTTAAAAGTTTCTTGTGTTTTTAATTTATTTTATTGTTATTTTTTTTTAATATTAATCATTTGGACACGAAATAGAAGGTTCTTCTTAAACTACGGAGATATTTTTTACAGATGTCCGATGTGTGTAAAAAAATGCACCGGGGAAACCAAAGAAACAACTGGACATAACGTTTCCTATTATTTGTTACGTTATCGCAAGGCACGAGTCTGAATTTTCTTAGTTATATACAAAGACTTCGTCAACATCTTATTTTTTTTTTTTTAGAAAAAGTTTTATTTTGTTAAAGTTCAATGGTGATACACGTCATATTCTGACTTTGGCTTCGGCGTTCTCACCATGTAGAATGGCAGACTCGAAAGATCTTTGGCTATAACACCAAAGGAAAATTACGACGATAATGTTAAAAATATCAAATAAAATAATATACGAAGTAGAAAGATTTTCATGCTGATATGGTCATTTGTCGTACAAAATTTAAAAGGGCATTTAAAAAAGATTTCTGACTTAATTCGTTGTCAAAAAGCGGTTACAGTGAGCAAATTGGATTTTGAGAACCGTTTAAGAATAAAGAAGACCTTCAACTTCTTCATCATGATGACACAAGCGATTAGGTATTACTCTCACAACGCAATCAATCAGTTTAACGAGTTTTGAAGTGGTTTGAAAGTGGTTTTTGTGTTATTCAAAAAAAGGTGCAAACTAAGCACCAAATACTGTTAGAAATAATGCTTAAACCCAAAAATATACGATTGTGAATAAAAGCTATTCGGTAACCACTTGGTCAATCGGTTTGCTAACAGCCAAAAAGTATTGGTAGAGTATGTGTACATTCCTACGTAAATTATTTTCGAACTTTACTGTTTAGCCTGCATCACTCACAAACGGCATGTGTCATCCTACCAATCGAACTGGTTTTCAAAATTAGTATATCTTAAAAGATATTAAATAATTAACACCGATAGGTTTTAACTTAACCTGTTCTGAGCAAATCATAAATAGCAATATGACATGCGAACGCATGTGACATCCAATTTTTTCATTCTATTTCATGACCCAAGGGCGAAAATAATAGAAATTTCATAGTTTTTTGTGAAAAACACTTAAAAACTAAATTAACATATACGAGGTCACATGTATTTTAAGTGTGCTTAGTGTCTTATACCTTGTTTCACATCACATCTGTAATCCCTGTCACATTCGGCTTCAGACATTTCTTGGATTTCCCCCGAGTTAGCTCCTTGACCAACTGGCTCAAAATCTTCAGGATTACTTTCGTAATCCACTGGCCCGCTATTTTAGAAAAACACATTTGATTATCTAATGTAGCCTAGCAATTTCTCAATCAAAAGAAGTAAAGAACATATTTGTTTAACTAATGTAGCTTCGTTACATCTCAATCAAAAAATAAAAACCATATTTAACTAATGTAGCATTGCTATTACTCAATCAACATAAAGAACATATTTGATTAACTAATGTCGCATTTGTACTTCTCAATCAAAAGATGTTCATAGTAATAATTTTTTAAGTTAGTTAACACCGCAAAATTTACCTCTCATGATATCCATATATATCTCGTAGCATCCTATCATTATTTTCTTTCATTCGATGGTTGGAAATTTTATTGTACTTCGTCCATTCTCGCATTGGATATGGTTTGAATTCGGAAAATTTGGCCTCTGGTTTTGTAGTAGTATCTACGATAAAAAGGGTCTTTATTATCTTTAAAAAATTGAAATTGCTGCTGAAAACAACGTTCAAACTTCACAAACAAAATACCTTCATTCAAAAATAGGAAATCACCGTAAGTTTTCTCGTGTTGCGGCGACACAGGATGTAGAGGTTGATAATCATGAACAACACCACTATTTCTAGACTGATATGTAAACTGCAAGAAAAGCAATAAATAAGTTATTATAATAAATAATACATATTTTAATTTGCACCATTTATGAACCTTTTTCGTGGCGTACGCTCTTTCTATTTTTTTTGCCTACCTGTTTAGGTGGAAAAGGAACATCGTAGATATGTTGATTTCTTTGATCAGCTGGACGATGAAGACTACTGGTATGACCGGAAGAAGATTCGCTCTCAGCGGAATACATAGAGACGCGCGTCGTAGCGTAAGGCGAAGGATAATACAAGGCTTCCCTTTGCGCTTCGTAAAGCTTTTTTCCAACAGACGTCATTGATATGTTGTCTCCTTTACCATCTCCATTCCCATGATTTTCTGCAACAATTTTAACCAATTAGTAAAACATCGTTTTTTACAAAAAAAGTCTGTACACAAACCTTGCTCGGGATTGGCTGCGTTATTATCCCGTTGCCTGTTACGTTTAAGACAAACGACTAATACAACAAGTACTATGACTAACAGTACAACCCCTGAACAAACAAGGGGTACTACGACTGGTAAACTACGGTAAAAGGACGGCGAAATTTCTGCTGTTAACAAAATCGGGGACACTGTAGCTGTAAAACAAAATTGAATGGTTAAAAATTAGATTTCTATTGATTTTTTAATAAAGAACTAATATTACCTCCACTGGTTGTCAGAGTCGAAAAGACAAACTCGGCTTCGGTTGATCCCGCGGGGTTATGGGCCGACATCAAAAGGTTGTACCATGACCCCGGAGACAATCCCGGTATGACGAACTTGTCCAAGGACGGGTTGACGCTGCTCGATACCATATTCCATTCTCTTTGACCTTTCGATTTCAATTGGACCGCGTAGAATGTGACAGGACAACCACCGTCTTCCCACGCTTGCAAGTTCAACTGGGCGCTAGTCGAGTTCACTGTCAATAACTGATGTTTTGTGGGAGCAACCGGGGCTGAAAAGAAATCAATAATGGAATCCTTGTTTCAAAGATTCAATCGATATTTTGGTTAATGGTTTGCGTGTGACACGATAAGGTATTATTCATCAAACAAACAAACAAAAAAAACCGTCGAACCATTAAAGAAGGTTTTTTAACCACGCGATATAAATTGGTTATCAAACGGAAGTTTATAATTTTTCATTAGAATATAACTGGCAGGTGGCGCTTCATCATTTCGACATCTAAGGCCGTCGTATGATCGATAAGAACCTGAGCAATTTAGCCAGACAGAATTGGGATATAATAGGGTAAGGAGACACTGGTATGTATCTAAACACTGTAACATTTCCTGGGACAGACGTTGAACCTACTTTACATGTATGACAGACACCGCTATTAGACCCCAACCTTAACTGGTTCTCGTTGCGGCTTTCTCAAGGGCAAAGTAATATCGGCAGCTTAACAATTCTACAGGTGATGTGGGTTTTCCCTTAGAAGTTGCTAGTTTTCAAATTAACATTGTTTGTAAAACAACTAATGATTCAAATTTTGACGGAAAGAGTTTCTGTGGAAAAATCTGTTTTATGGTGATTTTGTTACACTCAAATATTGGGAATGATATAACTTTAGTACAACAAAGAAAAACACATCTCCAAAGGCAATGTATAACTATTGTCTGTAAATTCTGAATGTTCAGAATTTACAGACAATAGTTATATATTCATTACCTTTGGCAAATTTCTGACTATAGAGCAGATAAGAATGTAATAACGGATAATTCGAAGCACTTTTGGCTAATGAATGCCTGACTGATGTGTTTGTGTTTTCTAGAGTTTGGTTAACAGCTTCAGGGAATTTTTTTAAAGGGGAGAAAACTGATCATTATTGTTAGACAATAGAATATGTCTTTTTTCTGTTATTCCTCATTTGGCTAAAGGTGACCCCCAAAATGAATCAGCTACCCTGGATTCTTTATACGAAGTAAATTTAAAATCTAGACTTCTTCGATTTTCCAAAGTTTCAATGATAGGGTGAAATGGGGCAAATAACATTGGCTAAAAACAGGACCAAAATGTTCTACGCGATAATTAGCAAGATAAATAATTACCGACTCCCTGCGTAGTGAGACTAATGGTTTCGCTGTTCTCGCTGCGTCCGATAGCGTTGGTCGCCACAATGTAGAAGCGGTAATGAGTCGCGCACGTCAAAGACTGAAACGCGTAAGACGTGGCATCCCCCGAGATGTTGACGTGCTCCCATTCCGCGGCATCGTGCTTGTAATAGATGGTGTATCCTATAAACAGAAATAGACTTAGCCCAAACCCATTATACATTATAAACCTAACGGCCCGTATATCGTCACAAACTGACAAGCGAGCCGCTAAGGGAGTAGCCTAGCTAATGAGAGATAAATAGCTCAAAGGTTACGTTGCCAGAATATCATAAAAAGCTCCAAAACTAATGAAACATCTCAATAGAACCAATGACATTATGAAGTCTCAGAGGCGGAACTAAATAACTATATTTACAAATTACAAACTATGACAGTTTCGTTCAATGAAAGAGAAAACACTAAAGGTATGGAGTTAGTAGTTACGTCCTTAGTATTTGAGTATTTCAGGTGCTATGGAATATATCTGTTGCGAAGTACTGTCGTCACCACTCAACTGCTTACAAATAGTAGCTTTTAGGAATAGGGTGTTTTTGAGCGATTTTGAGTTGAAAATGTAACTTCTATGACATTTTGCCGTGTGTTCCATTTTTTTCGAGTTTGGATTTGAGAACTTTACCAATATATGCCGATATAGGCCTAGGTTTCTAATAATCTGATGAAGCTTAAAATTAGCAATTCGAAAAACTCCACGTTACTCTTACTTTAAATTTTCCTATTTTGATAACGTGCTTGTGTAAATCATTTAACAATGTTGAAAATATAGAACCTCTTCTTTCACAGTATTATACTATATAATTTTGTCTAGTTTGTGATAATTATTTGTGAATCTATTATTAAATTGAAACGCCACAAAACAAGGAAATATGAAGCATATTTTCAAATAGAATTTAGTTTCAACATAAAAAATAATAATAAGGGGAACATATCGTACTTGAAGGACTATAATTTCAAAAAACTATTTCATTCGTATAACATTTTATGTGTGTCGAAACGTCTATAGGTCAGCAATTTATTGAAACACACTTACTGTAAAACGTGCGACATTAAAAAATTGAGTAAAGAGATAAAATTTTTACTTTCGACGCTGAATAGAATTCGTTAGCAAATACTCTAGAAATAGAATCTCAAATATAAACCGCGAAACCAAACACAAAGAAAATACTGCATCAACTACGCATTTCATTCGAATTTGTCGAAATGGGTGTACTCTTGCGAGTGTAAAGAGTTTAACAAACGTGATAAGGCGGGATTTTCAAGCTTAAGCCTGGACAAAGACTACCATTCGCGTAACACCATAATTGAGTACAGATAAAAAAGTCCTATTACGTGTTGGATCGAGTCAAGCTTTGTCCCCTCTTTTCTAAAAACGTGAATTACCTAAACTTCCCAAAGAATATTGAAATGCAGTAGTGTTAATAATGCACTTAAAAGTATAACCATAGCCCTGTAACACTCTCCGTAAGTATGGGTCTGTCGTAAGAGCCCTACAGTATCGACATTATTCATAAAAGACAAAATAGAATAGAGTACTGCTCCATCTCCGTCTAGAGGTTTCAACTACATACCAGAACAGAAATGAGAAAAGCCTACTGGTACTTTCTGCCTTGGTAGAGTCGTGTTATGGGTAGAGCTAAAAATTATAGTAATCAAGGGTTCTGTTTCCGAAAATTCCACCAAAGGAGACGCCCTCTAAAGACTGGTTTTCACTGACGCAAAATACGAGATAATTCACATGCAGCACCAATTTTTCAGAGGTAAGTGAGAAGTTTGGTTCGATTCCATAGCTAGTCGTAAAGTAAAGACGTTTGGCTTGTCGATTCAATTTCTACAAATAAATAGTCACGTAGAATTGGTTGAGAAAACCTAGCGTTTTTAACAAAGACAACAAAGAAAAATCGATGGATTGCCATTGGTGTAATTTTCAACAAAAAAGATAAGCCTTGGTCTAGGGCGCTCTCTTGTATTACGAGCTTCACTAAAACGGTTTGCGTCGTTTTTTTCAGAAACTTGCCACAAAATTATTTTTACACTTCCGTGAAACATTGGCCGGTGAAAATCAGCCTTAAAAGAAATACACCGTTTTCAAAAGAATACGTGTTCGTAGCAAATATCGTTTCGACCTATACTTATGAAAGCTATAATAGGCTTAGGAATGAGTTTATCTTACAATGAAACGGTTCAGTTTTCACGCAACAACGTAACAAATTCGCCACAAAGCGAAGGGAAACTACATAGCAAAGAAAAGCGACCCTTTCTCCGAGTCTCAGCGATAAATTGTCCCCTTATACGACTCAATTTGTTCTAAACGTTACTCGCTTCCAAATCATTTAATTACGCAAAAGCTAGTACTTCTTTAAGGGCTTCTTTTTCTCTCTCTCACTCGTTCTACAAACTATCGCTGTCTCCTATTATTTTAGTCTCATTCACTACTAAACAAAAAAGAGGAACAAGACTGATGGTGCAGAACTGGGTTAATCTCTTCAATCTACACGCTACACCGAACACAATCGATGGGAATAAAGAAATCTTTGAAATAAAAAAAGTTTCTTCTCATTTTCTTCTTTGCTTAGGGGTATGTACATATAATACTACAATAATACTCGTCCCTCTCGGGGGTAGGTTTGAAATTTTTCTCCTTAGAAACTCAGGGACTCTGGGAGTTTCTCGCTAATACCGAATCAATACCGAAAAAGAAAAAAAATAAAAGAAAATTGTACCCTATTTTCGTCTCTTTTATATCCCCGAGATCAAAGTACTTGCCTGTTTTATTTTACTCTTCCCGAGGTGAAAGTGCCTGCTGTTATATAGACCTCGTTTGGGGTCGAGGCTCAATTCTTAAAGCGGTACTTAAGACCTTACCAGTACGACAACAAGTACTTTTATTATCAAAAAAGAAAAAAAAAGAAGACTCATAACTCCATACCTCAACGTCTAATGTAATGTTTGAAATATTTTGTTGGTATGACTTTACTGACGGGGACCTTACTAACAAAACACATCTTTTCTTTCCCATATTCAACAGGGAATGGGATGAAATCTAACACGCGTTCTATTCTTCATTCTGTCTAATTTAAAAAAAAAATTCCTGTTTCAACTAAAAAAAATTGTGATGGATGAAAATTGTTCATGTTTCCATTTTACAAAATGGCTGCAATTAAAATAAAAACTCTTAGGTTGCGCTTTCATTTATGATGAAGTTGTTGACCAAATTTCAATATATATTTTTTGAAATTTATGGAAGGTAACACGTCAAGACATTAAACGAAACGTCATCAAAACTTAGTTTAAGTGAGCCAATAAGATAATTTAAATTTTTCGTTACGTGTTGGAGGGTGGGGCTCAATACTGGGCTATGAGTCGACCTGAACTGATGCGAAATACTAACCGTTCTCCATTTCTACTTCTAAAATTAAATCTATCCCTGTTTGAACCGAATGTCTTCTACAACAATTATTCTATCTGTGAGTTAAATTTACTTCGGACCAAAACCGTTTTCAAGTCTTAATCTCGGACGACGAATTCGAACGACTGCTTCTTGATAAAACAGACTGCATTAAAAATCTAGTTTGTGCATTTAAGTGATCCTTGAAGCTCTTATTCGTTTTGGGGTTTGAAATCAAGAGGAGTGTAGTATCTTATAAGAGGATGGCTATACACTACTCTTGGCGGAGTCCCAATATTCGTGTAGTACTAATCTATTTTCTATAGCAATCTTTTAAATTGAATAGAGTCGATTAGAATGCCCTGCGTAAATTGATCTCGGTTCCGATACAAATGTTCTACAATCGAATATCTTGACATTAGTATCTGACTCAACTGAAAAACGTTCGAAGAATGATACATGTACAGTACATTCATAAATTATTCAAATCCTTTTAATTTAATTGTGTTGGACTGTGAAATACCAAAGTTAGGTCAGATTATGGGGATTCTAATGATGCAGGTAATTCATAAAATATAGATTTAAAAAAATGGCTAAAAGCTTTATTTTGCGTTTTGCACATACTGTTTCTGTTTATTATTAATATTGCAAATTGAAGTTTTTCCTGGTCTACCACGCGATGCCTATGACAGGCAAACTGGATCTGATCAGCGGCTCTGCCTGGGAGTAACAGATTCTGAGTTTTATCACGCGATATCACATTCCCAGCCAGGGTCCAGATTCAACTACAAAAGTTCAACGAAATTCGAGATCGAAATCTTCGTATAAAATACAATATCGTTTTTAACCTCGATTTAGAAATTGAGTTTTGAATTCGGTATGGTTATAATAAATCTACAGAAAAACATGTTTATGAACTCTATACTTCTGTGCTTGATTCTAATACAAATTAAATTCAGGTAGGATTAAATAAGCGCGATTATACCAGTATTTCACTATGAGATCAATCAATGGCTTATGATACCAATGGTCCTTTCGAAAACATGTTTATGAACTCTATACTTCTGTGCTTGATTCTAATACAAATTAAATTCAGGTAGGATTAAATAAGCGCGATTATACCAGTATTTCACTATGAGATCAATCAAAGGCTTATGATACCAATGCTCCTTTCGAATTTAAACTCAACAAAGAATTTTCGACCAATATAGTCAATATAACACTTTAATGAAGGTATGCATGCACTTAAATCATGTATGGCGTTGGTTTTAACCGCATCATTGCTGTCTGTGTCACTAGTGCAATGCATTATTGGTGACGTTGGTGTTCAGAATCGATTTTGAAATTGCATTGTTCATACGAATCAGCGTAGGCCAGCCCTAACCAGAATTGTTACACGTCATTCTGGTTAATAAACGTCTTCCAGTGGACAAGATAATTTTAATTTTACTCATAGCGAATTAATTTATGGGACCACAACCAAAAAACCGTTGCAGTTTCATAGTATACAAGCTGTTCAATTTAGTTTTCATATTGGAATGAAAAAACACAAAAAGAGTTCAAAAATTACCGTTCACTGGCGTCGGGTCGATGTCTCCGTCGGATGGGGAATTCCAGGCTAAATTGACGGAAGAAACGCTGGATGACGCGACCCTCAGAGGCGGAGGTTGAGGAGGATCTAGAAGGAGAAAGAGATGAAGATAAAAAAGAAGAAAATGAGAGAGAGAGAGGGTGTCTAAGAAAACTAAAAAAGGATAAAAAAATGAACAAGCCGTCAAACATCAGTTACAAAAAGAGAAACTTCTAGACGACTTTTTTCCAACAAAAATCATTGATATTATGGTTAAAGTATCACTAATTTTACTTCCATCAGGCATAGACGTAACTTTAGAAGCAGGAATGGAGAACGGTTAGAATCTACTTCAGTCCGTCTCATAGCCCAGTATAGAGCCCCTCCCTCCAACACGTAACGAAAATTTAAAATTATCTTATTGGCTCACTTAAACTACGCGCCCAGATTACTCTGTTCTCCATTCCTGCTTCTAAAATTACATCTATCCCTTCTTCAATACTGTCGTTTATTCCCCTAGCATGAAGATTGCGTTCGCTTATCCCCGTAAATAAAGGATATTACCTCAATTCAATGTCTTTCCCGCTGTAAGGCCCATAGATAACAGCGTGTTCGCGCTGGCTATTGGTCAACTCTTATAAACTAAGCTACTAACATCATTAAAACATTCAGAACGTGTCCAAAGTTGAGGGGCCTGCTTGAGATCGCTTCATACGTCACTAATATATTGTTATGTTTTTTTACCTCTCCGAGTGACGTATGTCACGGAGAGGTTCTAAATTCGACGTGTCTGTCTGTCTGTCTGTCTGTCTGTCTGTCTGTCTGTCTGTCTGTCTGTCTGTCTGTCTGTCTGTCTGTCTGTCTGTCTGTCTGTCCGTTGTTATACCCACGTGACCGCGTTCGCAGTTTGCAGATCGGAGCAAACGTGTATTCAATTTCCAGACCGCATTTACAGTCCCGGAAATTGTATTCCACTTACAGGCTATAACTCCATTGTCTGTCTAACAACTGTTCATTTGTCCACCCCACATGGACACCAGTCTGAACTTTCTAGCTTCTAAACACCACCATCTTCTAGTCTTTCGCCCATTCCACATGGACACCAGTCTGTACACCTGGCTTCTAACACCACTATCTTCTGGTCTTTGTTTTTGTCCATCCCACATGGACACCAGTCTGTACACCTGGTTTCTAACACAACCATCTTCTGGTCTTTGTTTTTGTCCATCCCACATGGACACCAGTCTGTACACCTGGCTTCTAACACCACCAACATCCTTAAGGTTAAGACATACGCGGCGATCGGCTAGGGTTACGAGAAACGTCTAGCCTTCCAATGGAGGGGTCTTCCTCCAAGGTTCACGCAATTGCGATGTTCTTATCTACAGCCGCGATTCGAATCCCTTATATACTACCTATTTGAGTAAGTCGAAGCAACCGGCGTATGCTTCATTTCAAACGCCAATATTAGTCAAGTCTCTCTAGAATGTTTAATTGTTCTATATCAAAACGATGTAACGTTCAATAAGGCAAACAACTGACGAAGAAAATATTTAATATTAATTATATTTATTTTAATATTTAAGATAATCTTGTTTCTCATCTCAAAATTAATACGGAAAGAGTTAAAAAGCAGCTTATTTTTTTGTCTGTGTGTGTCCGTCCGTTGTTACACTAGTGCGTCGCGTTAGCAGTTAGCCTTGTGTTGATGTGTTAAGAAATCATACAGAACCTTAATATTCCCTTTTTACATAATATAAAGTGAATATGTGGAAGTATTTTTCGTAATTATGATGCATTTAGTAG